>NC_060123.1:184345146-184648031 GCF_021461395.2 Schistocerca americana
ATCTGAGAACTAAAAGATTTTATGCAGAAAGGGAGACAGCAAAAGGCACATGTTTCGTTTGTGATACAGCGTTTATTATCAATGAAATTGCGAATGGGGAAAATATTGAGCGGTCACTGAATAGGTTGCTGCCTATTCGTTGACATTAGTAGCAAATGGAACATTGAAGAACAAGAGCACACATGACGTAAGTGCCCCCCCCCCCCTCCCCACCACTTCACACACACACACACACACACACACACACACACACACACACACACACAGAGAGAGAGAGAGAGAGAGAGAGAGAGAGAGAGAGAGAGAGAGAGAGAGACGCTCATCTCTTGTGATCAAGCGACCGCGAATCGCGCTCAACGAAACGTAGAGTGAATGCTGCAGCTCGTATCTTTTCTTTTTTCGTAAAAAATTGAAAAGGAAACAAATAAAAGAGAAGCATTTTCTGTGCGTGTTTTCAATCTGCAGTGCAAACAAATGTAATTGAGAGAGCATTGCCATTGGCGCGTCCTGTGCACGGCTGCGCGCGGACCCCTGCTTCCCGCTTAGCGCGTGGCCTCACGCGTGCGTGTAGCGCGGGAGGCGCCGCTTATTTGGCCCTGCCGCCGATCAAAGACGAGAAGCGTCTGCGACCTAAAGCCGTGGCGCTGCGTGCCGGCCCAGCGAGCGAGCAGGCAGCCTACTCGATATGACTGCATAGCCACCGGCCAGTGTTCGCCTGCGGCGGCTTTCTCGCAAACGTTTCTCTGTACTTTGCCGAGCGTAGTAAACATAACAGTTCAGCAATCGCTTATATCGCCGAGCTTGTCAAGTTCTCGGATACATTTCCCTTAATTCAGAGGGTGAAGCACATCTATGTGCTAAATCGACAGCCATTATAAAATCTAATTATCGCTTGTGAAATTTATTTATACAGGGCTATTACAAATGATTGAAGCGATTTCATAAATTCACTGTAGCTCCATTCATTGACATATGGTCACGACACACTACAGATACGTAGAAAAACTCATAAAGTTTTGTTCGGCTGAAACCACACTTCAGGTTTCTGCCGCCAGAGCGCTCGGAAGCGCAGTGAGACAAAATGGCGACAGGAGCCGAGAAAGTGTATGTCGTGCTTGAAATGCACTCACATCAGTCAGTCATAACAATGCAACGACACTTCAGGACGAAGTTCAACAAAGATCCACCAACTGCTATCTCCATTCGGCGATGGTATGCGCAGTTTGAAGCTTCTGGATGCCTCTGTAAGGGGAAATCAACGGGTCGGCCTGCAGTGAGCGAAGAAACGGTTACCACGTGCGGGCAAGTTTCACGCGTAGCCGGCGGAAGTCGACGAATAAAGCAAGCAGGGAGCTAAACGTACCACAGCCGACGGTTTGGAAAATCTTACGGAAAAGGCTAAAGCAGAAGCCTTGCCGTTTACAATTGCTACAAGCCCTGACACCCGATGACAAAGTCAAACGCTTTGAGTTTTCGGCGCGGTTGCAACAGCTCATGGAAGAGGATGCGTTCAGTGCGAAACTTGTTTTCAGTGATGAAGCAACATTTTTCGTAATGTGCGAATCTGGGCGGTAGAGAATCCTCACGCATTCGTGCAGCAAATTCGCAATTCACCAAAAGTTAACGTGTTTTGTGCAATCTCACGGTTTAAAGTTTACGGCCCCTTTTTCTTCTGCGAAAAAAACGTTACAGGGCACATGTATCTGGACATGCTGGAAAATTGGCTCATGCCACAACTGGAGACCGACAGCGCCGACTTCATCTTTCAACAGGATGGTGCTCCACCGCACTTCCATCATGATGTTCGGCATTTCTTAAACAGGAGATTGGAAAACCGATGGATCGGTCGTGGTGGAGATCATGATCAGCAATTCATGTCATGGCCTCCACGCTCTCCCGACTTAACCCATTGCGATTTCTTTCTGTGGGGTTATGTGAAAGATTCAGTGTTTAAACCTCCTCTACCAAGAAACGTGCCAGAACTGCGAGCTCGCATCAACGATGCTTTCGAACTCATTGATGGGGTCATGCTGCGCCGAGTGTGGGAGGAACTTGATTATCGGCTTGATGTCTGCCGAATCACTAAAGGGGCACATATCGAACATTTGTGAATACCTAAAAAAACTTTTTGAGTTTTTGTATGTGTGTGCAAAGCATTGTGAAAATATCTCAAATAATAAAGTTATTGCAGAGCTGTGAAATCGCTTCAATCATTTGTAATAACCCCGTAGATCTTTTGTAAGTCTGTATGTGCGAACACGTTTCAGTAAAACAACAGTAACTGCCCTAGATGGTGGTAGTTGTGGTGTGGTGGTGGTGGTGGTGGTGGTGGTGGTGTAGCAAACTTCACAAGGAGTGGCGTGTTCACCAGGTTTTTTCCTTTACCATTACGTTGAGATTGTTACGGGAGGTTATCTGTAGAGATAGTGTACGATATGGACGTAACAAAATTTTCCCATTTAATTCTGTGTGCACTGTTTCTCATAAAACATTTGATTAATTCGTGCAAAATAATTCTTCCATTCAACTAAGGTGTCCAGGAGGTACTACGGTAAATTGTTTGTAAGGAAGGAAGCGCCACTACTTGTGCCTCTGATATTAATAGGCAGTGCATTTAATTTCTTACAAGTGTGTACCTGGCATACGCCGCCCGAACAGGCCATGAAGGCCCAACGGTACCGACCCGCCGCCGTGTCATCCTGAGCCCACAGGCGTCACTGGATGCGCTTATAGAGCGTCATGTGGTCAGCACACGCTCTTCCTGCCGTATGTCAGTTTCCGAGACCGGGGCCGCTACTTCTCAATCAAGTAGCTCCTCAGTTTGCCTCACAAGGGCTGAGTGCACCCAGCGTGCCAACAGCGCTCGGCAGACTGGATGGTCACCCATCCAAGTGCTACGTCAGCCCGACAGCTCTTAACTTCGGTGATCTGACCTCCCCGTGACGATAAGAGACAGGTGACAGTTCCACTCCACGTGCACTTAGAGTTTTGTAGAGTGATACAAAACGCGAAGTTACTCCAGCAAGAACGTTCATGGGCCAGACGTTGACCACTTGTACTAGACTCGATCTCGTTAGACGGATACTTAGTTGTGGATCTTCGTCTGACTTCCTCCATTTTTGATATCTCCTCTTACCGGAATGTTTGAAATAGACATACAGCGTTCGTGACATACAGCTGTCACGTCTCTTCTCCAACACAGCTAGCAGTCAATGTGCGTAATGCATGAACCATACACTTAAGTTGCTACTAATTCGGATGCTGAGAGCACACCCTCGACTTACCACTGACTTTAGGTCCGGCCTTGTCTCCTAGGACAACAGACAAGTTTCTTCGTGAGAACATTAATTATCCTCTACCTCCCGTCTTCGCTGTGCATTATTGTATACATGGCAAATCTGAACTCCACCGATAAAATTAAGGAGATTGTTTAGGGATATTTTTGGAATATTATTGGTTTACGTGACCCATGGTGTTTGCTGGCTTGTTAGAGAGTAATAAATTAATGGTGGTGTTCTCTGGAACGACGGACTGAAAACCAAACCAATCAGTAATTCTTACACATTACAGCATCACGTCATTTATTGTGACTGAAATTTAGTCCATTTACGAGAGTTCGAAATAAATAACAAAAAAAGACTTATTTAAAACGTTTGATGCTCTGTTTTCGATATCAATATATTTCAGTAAGTCTTTTCTCCAGAGAATGCCACGAGTATCTTTTATTCAGTTTGTTACCTGCAGTTACCTTTGTTTCTGCAAAAACGTACCTTGACAGCGGTGAAGAATCATGTAATGTGCAATCACCAGAAGGTACAAAAGAGAAGATAAAGTAATGTAACGGTTGCTTGGCTGGTATTTCAGTGCTCGTGCAAAGCGTCGATTGCGGGTGGAACGACTGTCAGCGATCGCGTGGAAGAGACACAGTCATCCAGACTTGGTGTTCTGCCATATATCAAACGACCAGTGTTTTCATTCTAATGTGGAAACATGTGCTCCTCATAGGTGCCTACGTACAGATTCAAAAGTAATGTGATGCGGTTTCAGCTTGGCATCATACACTCCTGGAAATGGAAAAAAGAACACATTGACACCGGTGTGTCAGACCCACCATACTTGCTCCGGACACTGCGAGAGGGCTGTACAAGCAATGATCACACGCACGGCACAGCGGACACACCAGGAACCGCGGTGTTGGCCGTCGAATGGCGCTAGCTGCGCAGCATTTGTGCACCGCCGCCGTCAGTGTCAGCCAGTTTGCCGTGGCATACGGAGCTCCATCGCAGTCTTTAACACTGGTAGCATGCCGCGACAGCGTGGACGTGAACCGTATGTGCAGTTGACGGACTTTGAGCGAGGGCGTATAGTGGGCATGCGGGAGGGCGGGTGGACGTACCGCCGAATTGCTCAACACGTGGGGCGTGAGGTCTCCACAGTACACCGATGTTGTCGCCAGTGGTCGGCGGAAGGTGCACGTGCCCGTCGACCAGGGACCGGACCGCAGCGACGCACGGATGCACGTCAAGACCGTAGGATCATACGCAGTGCCGTAGGGGACCGCACCGCCACTTCCCAGCAAATTAGGGACACTGTTGCTCCTGGGGTATCGGCGAGGACCATTCGCAACCGTCTCCATGAAGCTGGGCTACGGTCCCGCACACCGTTAGGCCGTCTTCCGCTCACGCGCCAACATCGTGCAGCCCGCCTCCAGTGGTGTCGCGACAGGCGTGAATGGAGGGACGAATGGAGACGTGTCGTCTTCAGCGATGAGAGTCGCTTCTGCCTTGGTGCCAGTGATGGTCGTATGCGTGTTTGGCGCCGTGCAGGTGAGCGCCACAATCAGGACTGCATACGACCGAGGCACACAGGGCCAACACCCGGCATCATGGTGTGGGGAGCGATCTCCTACACTGGCCGTACACCACTCGTGATCGTCGAGGGGACACTGAATAGTGCACGGTACATCCAAACCGTCATCGAACCCATCGTTCTACCATTCCTAGACCGGCAAGGGAACTTGCTGTTCCAACAGGACAATGCACGTCCGCATGTATCCCGTGCCATCCAACGTGCTCTAGAAGGTGTAAGTCAACTACCCTGGCCAGCAAGATCTCCGGATCTGTCCCCCATTGAGCATGTTTGGGACTGGATGAAGCGTCGTCTCACGCTGTCTGCACGTCCAGCACGAACGCTGGTCCAACTGAGGCGCCAGGTGGAAATGGCATGGCAAGCCGTTCCACAGGACTACATCCAGCATCTCTACGATCGTCTCCATGGGAGAATAGCAGCCTGCATTGCTGCGAAAGGTGGATATACACTGTACTAGTGCCGACATTGTGCATGCTCTGTTGCCTGTGTCTATGTGCCTGTGGTTCTGTCAGTGTGATCATGTGATGTATCTGACCCCAGGAATGTGTCAATAAAGTTTCCCCTTCCTGGGACAATGAATTCACGGTGTTCTTATTTCAATTTCCAGGAGTGTAGTACGGATCTTCCGTTGCATGTCACCTAGCTCACTACACCTGTTCATACTGCTACGCATCAGTGTTAACGTACAACTGGCACTGCCAGTAAAACAAATCCGAGCCAGAACAGAGCAGTACTCAGGTAATTCCGAGAAAATAGGTTATGTAACTGATATATCTGCGCGTAGGTTCCGGATACTGTAGTTCTTGGGTGTCAAGTGGTTAGCGTTCTAGCTACATAAGACGAATATGTGTAAGGTGACAGTTCTCCCGCTCAGACTTAATTTTAATCTATATTTTTTTCATCACTGATTATATTATTTAATTTATATGACATTTGAGAGTTAATATAATTGCGAGGGTTGCCAGGAAAGTTTTTTCAGCAATTCTTTATTGAACATAATGAGAATCACACACACGAAAGAATGTTTTTTTATCTACACACCCTATTTTTCTCCATCTTGTTCTGTGGCTTTCCTCGAGCGCGAAACAAAGGCGTGCGTGCCCTGTCGGTACCAATCCTAATCCTGGTGGCGGAGCCAGTGCTTCACTGTGTGAATCACCTCCTCATCGCCGTCAAATTGGCGTCCCTAAATTGGCGTCCCTTAATTGCCCAAACAAGTGGAAGTCCGAGGGGCTTGGTCAGCACTGTAGGGTAGATGGGGTAACATTGTCCAAACCTGTTTTGCGATGTGTTCAGCAGTCCTCAGACTTGTGTGGGACCGAGCGTTATCCTGTTACAGCAAAACATCTCGTGGGTTGCTGTGGCGACGAAGTCTCCGGAAGCGCGTCTTGAGTTTTGTTAATGTGTTGACATACGTTTCTGAATTGATGGTACCGCCTCTTGGTGTCACATCAATGAAAATCACACTTTCACAGTCGCAGAACACGGTGGTCATGACCTTACCGGTGGAAGCAGTTGCATTGAATTTTTTCTCCTGTGGGGAGTGGGAATGGCACCATTCCATTGGGATGTGGTTTTGTTTCGGGCTCAAAACGGTGAATCCAGGTTTCATCACCTGTCACAATCCGGAAGAAGAAGGCCTTCCCCTGAGCCTCAAAACGTTGGAACAAATCAAGACAAATGTTTTTTCAGTGCTATTTGTGATCCACCGTTAGACGCAGCGGGACCCATCTTGCACACACTTATGAATATCCAGGAGTGCGGATAATTGGATCCACACTTCTTTTGCCGATTGACAGATGCAGCGCCAATTGCCCAGTCGTAATGCGTCTATCCTCGCGAGTGACAAAATCAACTCGCTGCAACGTGTTAGGTGTGACAACCGTGGATGGTTTTCCCGACTGCTGCAAATCTTGGAGCTCCGCCGAACCGCCTTCTGATGACCCCACTCTCCGTGCCCAGCGACTAACTATACTTCTGTCGACGGCAGATGCTCCGTAGGCTTTTGCGCAAGCGTCTGCGAATATTCCCCAGTTTCTTTCTCTGCAGTGAGAAATTCAATGTCGGCGCATTGCTGTAACGTACATCACCTACAGACACCAATTTGAAACCGTCCTGCCGCCACGCTATCTGTCGGAAGTGACGTAATCTTGGCGCGCTCACTCAGAAGACTTCAAATAATACATAGGTAACGTTTCGCATTCGCAGCATTGTTTTCGGCTGAGCAAAAAAAATGCAGTGCATTACTTTCAGGTCAACCCTCGTAAAAAACCACGTGTATTTGCATGAAGTTTTAGTGAATATTATGTTATTTGACTACTTACGACTTTTAATTAAACTTAATTCTTAGAACAAACATGTTTATAACCATCGACAAGTAAATGAAGAAACGCATATAGTTCTCCTTAAAATGTGTGCTTGTCGTGACTTGCGAAATACCTTATACATGCAATATGGTAGGGTACCTGGATGTGCTTTGCACCTCGACCCTTCGAGCTGCAGACACAGAAGCAGGCCCCATTTGGTAGTTAACCTGCTTTGCGGTGAGACATTGTAAATGTAGCAAGAACGAATAGTGTAGGTGCAAATTTTTTGAATGTCACAGAATTTACACTTCTGCTACAAGTGTAAACCTGTCCAGTTCGCAGGAGAGCTTCTGTAAAGTTTGGAGGGTAGGAGACGAGGTACTGGCAGAATTAAAGCTGTGAGGACGGGGCGTGAGTCTTGCTTGGGTAGCTCAGTTGCTGGAGCACTTGCCCGCGAAAGGCAAAGGTCCTGAGTTCGAGTCTTGGTCCAGCACACAGTTTCAATCTTCCAGGAAGTTTGATATCAGCGCACGCTCCGCTGCAGAGTGAAAATCTTATTCTTCAACTGTTTGTACTTGTAATGACAACTGCTACTCAAGACTACCTGCGTAGCTAGTACTGTGCACTTGACTGAACTGATTAATTACTATCATTTAATTAAATAAATAATTGTCATATAAATATGTTGTAACGAGATCAGTTTAGAAATAAATGCTAGTAGTCACTTCACGTTCAATATAGTAACTACACTGATTTTCAGTGAAAAACTTTGTCATGACAACATGAAAAGCAATCCCTGTCTGAAGACACACTGACACACTGAACTATGGCCGTTACTAAACAGGCTGCTGCAGCCGGCCGAGACAGACACAGCAACAGAGAAGTAACCAATTTTGTGACTTTCACGAGTTCCTAACCATTTCATCTGTGTACTTTAATTGTTTAGTTCCTTGAGTTTCTGCATTTTAATTTAATATCTAATAGCCGCAGTTCTCGCGTTTTAGTTTGCGTTGGAAAGTAAACCGCTTTTGTGATTTTTAGAAGTTCATAATCGGAGGCAAATCATTTAGTTTCACCTGAGTGCTTCTATAGTTAGGTTTTTTGAATCTTTGCATATTAATCTAATTAATCAAACACAGTTGCTGCATTTTCATCAGTGTCTGCAGTACATTTCCGCAGCACGTCCGGATAGTCCGTTTATCTTGGTAGTTTGATTTTCCACGGTCTTTAGTATGGATAGGGATTGTGAGTGTTGTGTGCAGATGCGAGCCGATTTGGTGACACTTTGCTCTCAGCTCCAGGCTGTGATGGCTTCGGTTACACAGCTTGAGGCTGCAGTGGATGCACACCACTGTTGAGCTGGCCGTGGGGATCCAACGGACGTCTGGCAAGTTCGAGTCCTCCGATCGGTCCTCACTGGTGGTCAACCCCTCTTAGGTTGTTTGTAGATGACGCTGTAGTTTATCGACTAATAAAGGCATCAGAAGATCAATACAAATTGCAAAACGGTTTAGAAAAGATATCTGTATGGTGCAAAAATTTACAGTTGATCCTAAGTACCAGAAAGCGTGAGGTCATCCACATGAGTCCTGAAAGAAATCCTTTAAACTTCGGTTACGTGATAAATCGGTGAAATCTAATAAAGCCCGTAAATTCAACTAAATACCTAGGAATTACAATTACGAACGACCTGAATTGGAAGGAACACATAGAAAATGTTGTTGGGAAGGCTAACCAAAGACGGCGTTTTATTGGCGGGACACTTCGAATATGTTACAGACCTAATAAGGAGACTGCCTATACTGCGCTTGATACTGCTGCACGGTGTGGGGTCCTTACGAAATAGGATTGACGGAGTACATCAAGTTCGAAGTAGGGCAACACGTTTTGTATTATCGCGAATTAGGGGAGAGAGTGTCACTGAAATGATACAGGATTTGGGATGGACATCATTAAAACAAAGACGTTTTTCATTGCGGCGGAATCTTCTCAAGAAATTCCACAATCAACAACTTTTTCCTCCGAAAAATATTTTGTTGACACCGACCTACATGGGGAAAAACATTCAACATGATAAAATGAGGGAAATAAGAGCTCGTATGGAAAGATATAGGTGTTCATTCTTTCTTCGCGCTATACAAAATTGGAATAATAGAGAATTGTGAAGGTGGTTCCATGAACCCTCTGCTAGGCACTTAAATGTGATTTGCAGAGTATCCAGGTAGATGTAAATGTAGCTGTAGATGGAACGACGTCACATCTGGCCTGCTTATTATTTTCCAACATCAGCACAGTTTGTGGCAGTGCAGGACACGCAGCTGAGACAGAAGCTAGTGAAGCTAGTGCTTAATATTAGACAAGCCATGTGAAAATTTAAGGTTTTGAAGATATTGTGATAGCTTTGGACTGAAAATTTAACCCTGTCAGAATGTGAGTGCTGATTCTCTGCACTGCCTTTGGATTTGCAGAGCTATTCCATTCACTAACAAAGCTTAAAAGATTGTGTGAACGAAACTAAAGTGCTTACTCATACAATTGTACTCAAAACTTGAACCACATGAGCTTTGTGATGTAATCCAAAACAGTCTGTTATTAATAAAAATAAACTTATATTTAATTGAAAGAAGCTGTTTGAAATTAACTGAGTAATGAAGCTATAAGCATTTCGTTCGCTTATAATTCTAAATCTGTGTTCACTTTAGTACTGTACTGTTGTATCAACTTTAAGAAAGGAAATCATAATATTTCCATTGCTGCTAAGTCTGTGAATGTGTGCAATTTTAATTGTTCAATTACATGAGCATAAGAAAGCAAAATATGCATTTACTGTCAACTTTGAAGGTGTGTGCACTTTTAAGTTTGCATTAACTTCTAAAGAAATTGAAACTACAGTACTACATTTGCTACGAGTTCATTTAATTGAAGTTTAATTAAGTAAAAGTTTCTTCACCTCGTATCAACATAGGTCACAATCCTGCTGGCACCACGGCTTTCTACGTCAGCGGTTTTGATTAGATTATTAACACAGTGCACAACTTACGGTTATTTAACATTCAAATCTCTCGTAACAGCACGTTATGGTATAGCCTTTTTATGGTGCACACTTGCATTTGTACTGTAAAGCAGCACTAGTAATGGAAATATTAACGAAACCAAAATTCAAAGAGCTTTACTCGTACGTACAGATTTATTCTAAAGGATTGAAAAGTCAGGGGAGTCCTTAGTCGTTAGCACACATGTAGTTCGTAATTCGCTATACAGAGTGAAGAGAAAATACCGGACTTAGCAGTCAGCCATCTATTCCTCATCCTAATTCAAGACAAAAATGTATCTAGCAAACCTAATCCAGTCAGTGGGTTTAATAGAAATTCGATTTAAAAAATGAGCCTCTGGCAACGCTGTAACTACGTGCAGCGTGGATAACAAAGGTTGCATAAACTCTGCGCTGTGCCGGATGTTTCCTGTTAGCTCTTCGAGACGAAGCAATGGCGTGGAGAACGGATATACAGACTAGACGATGTTCGAGTAGCGTTCGTTTTTCAGTTAAAACACCAAATTTTCGTCTTAACTATGCGGTATCTTGTCTAGTTCTTTCCGCTGCTGTTACCTCTATTTAAACATCAAGACATAACATCAGCTTCTTACAGAAGCAAGCGACTACTTTGTTTCGTCCATGACACAAGTCAAGTCAATAGAAGGTAATAATGGATACAGTAACATCGTCTGTACTTAATGGCGGACAAAAAACGATAGGTAGCCTACACTAGATTGCACATTATGCTACGCGCAGTAATTCCATTTTGTACGCTTGACGTTCAGGCCTATCTTCACAGAGCCGGTACATCCACGTACGGTCAACGTTCATTTCCTAGAAGGTGGTCAAAGCGGCCACCTTGCATTTGCAAACACTTCGCCACTCGAAGCGGCATGCACACGAGCTATTAGGTCGTGTATATCCATCGGTGGAGTACTATAAACGTGTTCCTTTAAGCGACCCCGCAAATAAAAATCTAATGGATTAAAATCCGGGAACGTGGAGACCAGAGGACTAGACGTGCACGACAAATCCATTTCGCTGTAAACGCTTCATTGTAATAGTTACGCGCACACATTCCTGAGTGTGGTGGTGCACCATCATGCTGAAACCATAGCTGTCGTCTAATACCAAGTGGAATGTTTTCTAATTTGGCAGACAAAGTATTACAAAGAAACGCACGATACAAGAGCTCATTCAACTTGTACTGCAAATGGTAAGGGCCCAAAAGCACTTCCACGATTCCACCCGATAGGTTTATGCCAAAACGTACCTGAAAGCCTCATTCACTGGTAACATGTGGGTTGTGTTCCGACCAGTAACGACTGTTGTAGCAGTTGAAAATAAAGCCATTCACAAAACTGTACTCGTCGAATATGGTCTTCTGGCCGCAGGTGTTGAGTTAACTTATAATGATATGGATCCAGTTCTTCATTGTGCAACACTTCCACAACGTGTCTTCGAAATATGTGGAACTGCCTCACAATATCGGAGGTACCTCGCCGAGGTGATTTGTGAAAGCTTTCAAGATTCGCGTCCTCTGTTTGTAGAGTACGTCTAGTCCTCGGACGACGTCTGTCCTTGACTTGTGGACGAAGAGTAACGGTTTCCCGAAGGCTTTGCTACAAAATGGCTCTGAGCACTATGGGACTTAACTTCTGAGGTCATCAGTCCCCTAGAACTTAGAACTACTTAAACCTAACTAACCTAAGGACATCACACACATCCATGCCCGAGGCAGGATTCGAATCTGCGACCGTAGCGGTCGCGCGGTTCGAGATTGTAGCGCCTAGAACCGCTCGGCCACCCCGGCTCGCGGCGTTGCTACAGGCGGCGAAAAATTTTCTTATCGGGATGGCGTCTTTGAAAGTACCGTACAACACACGCAAGAACAACAGCAGCAGTTTAGTTATCGGATGCACCCAACTCCAGAATAATATCGACGTATTCATTGTTAGTGTAGTCCATCGGCAATCCTCCCTACAGGAACCTGATAGGACTAGTTATGGTTCTGCGTTACGTGCTCAGTAGACACATACACGTAATTTAATGAATACCACTGCCGTGTGACAAAACGATGTCTTACTTGTAAACGAGGAGGTCCAGCGAACGGACGTCTAAAAAATAAGAAGGCACCTCACAAGGATTCCAACCTTGGCTCCAAGGTGGACGTGGCTTTGATGTCCCAGCTCACTACTAAGTAAGGCAGTACAGTAGTGCGGGTCGGTACACGCTCCTCTGTACATTCCGATTCGCTGCACTATGTGATCGTGTTGCCAGCTCCTTGTTTTTATACATGTGTTTTAAAAATGCACCCGATCTGATTTTACTACATAAACTTTGTCTTAAATCTGGACGAGGAATCGCACGCCGACCTCCTAGTGCGGCATTTTTTCTTCACCCTTTATGTTGTTCAAAGTTTGTGAAGAAATATACACTATGTGATCAGAAGTACCCGGACACCCCAAAAAACATATGTTTTTCATATTAGGTGCATTGTGCTGCAACCTACTGCCAGGTACTCCATATTAGCGACCTCTGTAGTCAGTAGACATCGTAAGAGAACAGAATGGGGCGCTCCGCGGAACTCACGGACTTCGAACGTGGCCAGGTGATTGGGTGTCACTTGTGTCATACGTCTGTACGCGAGATTTCCACACTCCTAAACATCCCTACGTCCATTGTTTCCGGTGTGATAATGAAGTGGAAACGTGAAGGGACACGGACAGCACAAAAGCGTACAGGCGGACCTCGTCTGTTGACTTGACAGAGACCGCCGACAGTTGAAGAGGGTCTTAATGTGTAATAGGCAGACATTTATCTAGATCATCACACAGGAATTCCAAACTGCATTAGGATCCACTGCAAGTACTGTGACAGTTAGGCGGGAGGCGC
Organism: Schistocerca americana; assembly: GCF_021461395.2. Taxonomy (NCBI): domain Eukaryota; kingdom Metazoa; phylum Arthropoda; class Insecta; order Orthoptera; family Acrididae; genus Schistocerca; species Schistocerca americana. Next base: position 184,358,251 of record NC_060123.1, read on the forward strand.
GAAAACTTGGATTTCATGGTCGAGCGCCGGTAAATGCCAAACGACGCCTCACTTGGTGTAAGGAGCGTAAACATTGGACGATCGTACAGTGGAAAAACGTTGTGTGGAGTGACGAATCACGGTACACAATGTAGCGATCCGACGGCAGGGTGTTGGTATGGCGAATGCTCGGTGAACTTAATCTGCCAGCGTGTGTAGTGGCAACAGTAAATTCGGAGGTTGTGGTGTTACTGTGTGGTCGTGTTTTTCATAGAGGGGCTGGCACCCCTTGTTGTTTCGCGTGGCACTATCACAGCACACACCTACATTGATGTTTTAAGCACCTTCTTGCTTCCCGCTGTTGAAGAGCAATTCGGGGATGGCGATTGCATCTTTCTGCACGATCAAGCAGCTGCTCATAATGCACCGTCTGTGGCAGAGTCGTTATAGGTCAATAACATCCCTTAAATTGACTGGCCTGCACAGAGTCCTGACCTGAGTCCTATAGAACACCTTTGGGATATTTTGGAACGCCGACTTCGTGCCAGGCCTCACCAACCGACATCGATACCTCTCCTCAGTGCAGTACTCCGTGAAGAATGGGCTGCCATTCCCCAAGAAACCTTCCAGCACCTGACTGGACGTATGCCTGCGAGAGTGGAAGTTGTCATCAAGGCTAAGGGAGGGCCATCACTATATAGAATTCCAACAGTACCGATGGAGGGCGCCACGAACTTGTAAGTCATTTTCAGCCAGGTGTCCGGATACTTTTGATCACATAGTGTATACAATATTTAGGTGACGCCTTTATTCTTCGAAGCTGATGAATTTTATGTTCAGTTTGAAGATGCTCAGAGATATGACTCCAGTTATACAGATCACTTGGTTTCTGCACGTTCTTGTTCTCTGCTAAACTGTTTTGTGCAGTTAATATTGCGGCAGTTGTACGTGATATAAACCATCCCTTTGAGGTTGGTAAATGCAGTTTAAAGCAGGAAGTTTGCACATTTTATCTACTCTAATATTCTTTTCACTTCACAACTCGAAGTATCTACGTTGTTACTAGAGCGCCGAACACTACCCATTCGACCACTGCACTTACACGAAGTCTGTTACAGATCGAATACTGAGCAGTTGGTGCGCACGCACTAACCTGACACGCCCCTCTGTGTCAACGGTAATTCTCCATGTATATTAATCGTAGCCAGGCTGAGATTCCACATGATGTTTTACAATCATAAGTTCTTTGACATATTTCCAAACAGTTCTTGTAAATTTAAGTCAAAGAAAATACAATGAGAATACAACTTTGCGTTCATGACATGACTTGATAATTACATTTACTCATTGGTGTGACGCTAGAAGTGGGCATTACTATTGTTAACAGCAAATACCGAGTGGACGTTTGCGCAGTTGGGCAGATATTTTCAATGCAGTACGGGTACAAAGATAAATGGGGGAGGGGGGGGGGGGGTAAGAAATCAAACGAAAAGTATTTATTCTGAAGCGAACCATCGGAGATCACGAGTCCCTTGTACAAAAATTTACAGAAAATAATTCTTGAATTTTGTCGGCGGAGCTCGGGTCCACCTTGTAGTTAGCAGACAGTATTTATAAAAAATTCCGCGCGCTACCGGCTCAGTAAGTGGTAACCCAGTGTCGTGTAATTAATGTCGTAAGTCTTAACTACTGCTGCTGCTGCGTCGACAAGTTGTTGATCGTACGTTCTTGTTGTGATTTTGCCCAGTTATTAACACATCAGACTCCAGAGAGTATTCGTGTTGAGTTCGATAAGAATTCCGTTTCCGTCGCACGCGGGGATGTTGGATTGCCGTCCCCTTGTTTGTGCGGAAGTGTTTTTAGCGGGTGAGCGGGCGCTCTTAAGAGCGGCGGCCAGCGTTTACGCCACGCCGTGTTAGGGCCGTTTAAAGCCAGCCTGCCGGAAAATCGGCGCCGGTGTAACGAACGGTATACGCGGCCGGCCGGGGCGCAGATGACTGCGCTGTAATCGTAGGCTAGATGACTCGTTGCATATGAATGCAGCGGGGCAGACGCAATTATTTGCATATTTATAAAACGCGGGGCGGCCCCCACCCGCCATCCATATGCAGGCCGTCGCGCCGGATTACGCGCAGTTAATAGCCGTGGCGCCACCGGGGCGGCCGTCCCACACCCCGCGCCTACGCCCACGCGATCTGTGCACCCCTTCACCGTGTCGGAAGGCCAGTCGTGGAGCACTTCCGCTGTTTGCATGGGCCCCGAAAAGTGTCATACTCTATTGCCTACGGCGCGTCATCATCAGCGGCCAAGCATTATTCGGCGATATTACCTGTCGAACAAATTTGGACAGAATTGACCCGAACTGATATGTTACAGCAGTTTTAAACACTGCACTGTCTGGTGATATTATAAGCGGTTCCCACGAACTCAGCGACTTCTACCTGCTCGACATCCGGATTCGGGGGACTTTGATAAAAGTGGCCTTGGACCCAGCACCCGAACTCTGCAAACACCAGCAGACATGTAAGTTTTGTCTTGGCCAGTCCGCGCAACACACCATCAAGCCTTATTGTCAGAGTCCAGAAATTTTAAGTTGAAGAGTGCGCTATTAAATTTTTATTACAGAATTTACCAGCGTAAACCACATGGTATGAAAAACTTCAGGAAGAAAGGAACTTTCGCTAGATGTGTCACTGCCACTTAACATAGCTCGAGGAAACTTGGGCCATACGTGGAAAGAACGGTTACAACATAGTACAGAAGATAACTGAAAGAAATACGCAATGACACGAACGAAATGAAACTTCGTGAACACACGAGACTCGCTTTCGGGAGGACGACGCTTCAAAACCCGCGTCCGGCGATTCTGATTTAGGTTTTCCATGATTTCCCGTCATCGCTTAAGGTAAATGGCGGGATGGTAGCTTTGAAAATGGCACGGGCGACTTCCTTTCCCATCATTCCCTAATCCGATGGGACAGATGACCTCGGTGCTTGGTCCCTTCCCCCAAGTCAACCAGCCAACCAACAATAATTACATTGAAATCGCCGCGAGTTATGATGGTCCCCTGTACACTACAAAAGGCGGCACATAGTTCTGAATAGGATGTGTGTGATCACCACCGACGGCAACATCCTTTCATACTGGTCACAGAGTTGGTAAGGAGTTGTTGTGGTAGAGCGGTTGACAACTGGTGGATGGTGATTAGTGCATGTGGGCGTGCTGCAGTAGTATCCTCACCCCACCGCACCCCACCACACAAGTGCTCGATGGCGTGTAAGCCGGGGGAACGGGCAGGCCAGTCTACTCGCCGAGAATCCTCTCCTCCTAACACCTCCGCAGTTCGGCCGGCCGGTGTGGCCGAGCGGTTCTAGGCACTTCAGTCTGGAACCGCGCGACCGCTACGGTCGCAGGTTCGAGTCCTGCCTCGGGCATGGATGTGTGTGATGTCCTTAGTTTAGTTAGGTTTAAGTAGTTCTAAGTTCTAGTGAACTGATGACCTCAGATGTTAAGTCCCATAGTGCTCAGAGCCACTTTGAACCTCCGCAGTTCGATGCGATCGCACGTGGTCATTCATTTAAATGAAATAGGTGCCGAATGAACCCCAGAAAAGACGCACAAGGCGTAGGAGTACTGTGCCACAGAAGCGATGGCGGTTTTGTTCCAAGATTTGGAGGTCATTCGCCCATTCATTATACCGCCCCGCACCATAGCCAGTGGACCACCGAATGGGTCTCGTTCGACAATGCTAGACGTACCCACATGTGGCGAGAGCAGGAAAGACGCAGTACAACCAGGAACATTGTCGAACATTATCGTTTTAATGTCGCAGGCCTTATGGTATGGGGACGCATTTTGTTGTATGGGCATATTGATCTCCAAATATTTGAACGCGGTAAATCCGCTGCTCAACGCCGATGTGACACTGTACTCCTTCGCCATGACGTGCGACCGCATCGACCAGCTCAGGTAGAAGAGCTTTTGGAACGATAGTGTATTCGGTGAATGGACTGGCCTACCCGTTCCGCCGACTTAGATCCCATCGAAAAATGTGGGATGCAATGGGGAGACATGTGCAGCACGTCCACATACAGCAACGGCCGTCCAGCCGTTGTCAACCACGCTGTTGGACGAATGGAACGCCCTACCGTAAGAACTCCTTACCAACCTTGGGGCCAGCATGGGAACACGTTGCAGAGTATTCACTGCCGCCCGTGGTGATCACACACACTATTGAGATCCATACCATGCTTTTTGTATTGTCCAGAGGACCATAATAAATCTCTGTGACGTCAGTGTAATTATTGTCTCTGAATAAGAGTCTTATTTCTGCTCTTGTCATTGCGTATTTCTTTAAGTTATCTGCTGCACTACACTGTAACAGTTGTTTCCATGTATGGAACGATGTTAAGTAGCTGTGGCACGTCACGCGAAAGTTGCTTTCGGCCTGAAGTTCTGCATACAATGTGGTTTTTCGCTGGTAAATTCTGTAATAAAAATTTAATAGCGTGCTCTTTAACTTAAAATTTCGGGACTCGTACGATATGGCTTGCTCATGCGTTGCGGGTATTGGCCAAATCAAACGTATGCTGGTGACTGCAAATTTCCGGTGCTGGGGGAGGGGGGAGGGGGGGGGGGGGCGAGTCTACGAGGTGGGTGTCGAGCAGGCAAAAGCTGCAGAGTTCGTGTGAACCGCCTCTAATATCGCTAGACAGTGTCGTGTTTAAAACTGCTGTGTAAAACGTGTGGTCGAAGTTTCACCGAGCTGTGCTAAAGCAGTCACACATGGTGCGAGAGCTACTTTCGTGTTTTAAGTGTTCCACACCAGTGTGTAGTCGTAAATACCGTAATTGACAATAAGATGACGAAAAATAGTTTGAAGAAAATAAAGTGTATTATAAGAGCTTTAGTTGTCAGTACTTTTCTTCAGAAGATTGTTTTAATCTAACGGTAACATTTAAGCTTTGCACGAAAAACACTTCAAAAATATTCAGCGTCAACAAATTACATGAAATGCATGCTGCTACAGTAATCGATCACAGCTCGAAACCAGAGGTCTAAATAAAATTAAAAAAAAAATAAATCAATTCTTGTGGACCATTATTACGACAGTATGCAATTCACATACTTCAAAAATATTTTTGCCATTGCGCAACCTTGTTGTGGATGAACATTTTCCTTTTTTGGTTTTCTTGTATGTTTTTGGTACGGAACCAGGGCCGACACTATTTATCCGACTGTAAGAGCCTCTTTGTACTCTTATCAAATTACCTTACTCACAAAATGCTTATGTTTCGGTGAGTCGAATTGAACAGAGTTAAAACGATAATGAAAACGCTTGCACCCATTTGTTGTTCTCCAAAGAGCAGAGGACCCATCTGCCCAAATGCAAGTTGCGAATGACGCAGTTTCCTCGTCATAATAATTTTCTATATGGCAGTCAGCGAAGTATGCGAGAGAAGGATCTTCTGGCTTCATGTTCATGAAATCACAAAACAATCTCCTGCTTCTTCATTATTAAAATGAGTTAGAGAGAAGAAGTAATGGCAGCGCTGCCCATTTTCGCACTCAGTTTCTTTTCTGTTTTATTGCGTCTGTTACTGATTTCTTGCCTGTTCTTGTTCTGAAGATGCTTCATGAGTCTTATTTCCTGCCCCATCAGACAAAACATAATCACTTCCTATTGTTAAAGTATCGGCATTGTAGTTCTTTATGTTCCAGTATCTTCAACCCTTTTCACCATTTAATTCCACTTTCTTTTAATGTTCTAATGTAAATTTTTAATAAAATGACAGTGTCTTTGACTGTACATTACGTTCACACCGTTTCCCAACTCCAGTATCACTATCCTACATCTCTAACAGCACTTTTAAGTAACTTAATAGGGTCATCTCTTCTATGCTCGTTTCTGTCGCCAGCTATAATGTACCTGACCTTAAAGTGACTCCGGACACACTTGTTTTGCAGATCCACTGCCTGAAGGGTAAGGTGAGGAATCCCAGTTCAGCATTTAGTGTAAACTCTCACGACCTTTCGTGAATTACGGAGTGCCTGTCTGCCCAAGTTAAGTGATATGCTGCTGCGTTTCCCCCCAACATGGAATGAAAGACCTAGCCATTTGTAGTAAGAGGACGGGAACAACAGGTTAATAAGGAATTTAAAGCAAGGTGAAGTCAGGCATATGCGAAACGTTGTCAATCACGTGTATCAAGAAAATTGCGAGATAAAAAATAAACATTTGCCTCCTATTCTGGTTCGCAACCGCAGTGGATTTTCTGTAGGTTAAAACTATTTTGTCTTTTATAGGCTGTTTGATTTACTGGAACAAGTTGAACTTAGAAGCAAAAGTTTGTTTTGCGTTTCTAGTCATGGCGTTTCAGCCCATAGTGATTATCAAATACGGATGTACATCGATGAAATGTGTCTCATCACATTTAAAACTAATTCGCGTTACATGAGAACATGAATGTGTTGGCTTGTAAGTATTTTTAACACTTTTCCCACAACAGTACGTCCTTCCTTTCACACTGATGTTCACACTGTCTTTACAAATCACGATAACAGCTAGTCCGAGCTGGAGCGGCTACTAATACAAAATAAATGTTGAAGTAAAAGTTCAACTTCTTCGAAAACAATAAACAGCCTATTGTGGACTATCGTTTCGAGGTAAAAATATATTGTGAAGAATCTCTATTTGTCGGTCTAAGTGAATCAAGTCGATGTGGCGAGTGAGATATATTTATCAGACAGGCTGTTATGCCTACTCCCAAACGAAATACTGGTCCATATTTCCTATCAAAATAACTCGATCTCGCCGAGCCGTAGATTATAAAAGTTCTTTGGTCATGCCTGATCTGTGGATGACATAGCGAAACATCCATTTACAGAACACTCAATTCCAATAGGTTGCGAACACGTCGTTTGTGTGCTCGTCACCGCCAGATACGTTGATAACGTTGACGTGTGGCGAATGCAGTGACTAGAATTCGTATGCATGCTTCTCGAATTACTTGAGACACATTCCTGACCATGTTGCATGGATAGCTATCCTACTAGGAAGCAGTGCCCTATACGAATATCACTCGCCGCGACAGATATCAGTCGTTAGCATTATTACTGACGTGATATCCACCTTGGTGTAAACGTTGTGCAATAACTATCAATGTCGTAGAAGGGCCGAGTTCCCTGTCGTCGTAGCACAGTATGAAGACCTAGGCTGTCAACAGTAGTAATGGATAAACTGGTTATTTTGAGAAATTGCACAGTAAAATTTCAGTAAAATCTGACGGATAAGATATTTTAAGTACATCCATTATGATTTATTTATTGTAATGGGTCATTGTTTTCTAATATTTCTAGACGTACGGCAATTTTTAAAATAGTAAAGGCTGTCAAATATTTTATTCTTAAAAATAGTTTAGTGGGTACTTCACATTGTTTATTCGCAAATTGAGTGCACTTAACATGGGTTAGCAGTGACTTACCACTGCGACTTTTTGGGCGCGTTAACGAATCATTAACGTGAAACTTCTCAAGAATACAAATTTAAAATGTCCAAATTGTTTTTATAATACTGAGATTTGAATTACCAATTCTTGCAATAATGAACTATAACAACAAGGCGGCTGGTCCCGGCGGATGTTCGAGTCCTCCCTCGGGCATGGGTGTGTGTGTTTGTCCTTAGGATAATTTAGGTTAAGTAGTGTGTAAGTTTAGGGACTGATGACCTTAGCAGTTAAGTCCCATAAGATTTCACACACATTTTTATAACAACAAGAAAAATTAATCTGTGATCCAGGACAATATGAAATTCATTTTCTTGTCGCCTTACTACAGCACGTAAACAATGTCAAGGATGCCCCTTAACATTTCTGCTGTCACACTATCAGTTAAATTCACGTAATCGATGGTAAGGGACACAACAGTGTTTACTTGCTTAAATAATTATTCAGATTTACGTGACTAGCATTAACTTTTGAAGCGCATTTGCGTTCAGAAACACATTCAGGATCTGTACCTCCATCCTAGTATCCCACATCAACATGGGATTTGTTTAATTCTTCCCAGAAAAGCAGTTTCCTGCCAAGAGCACAGTACAGTTTACTATTACTGGAAGTCATATTTTTGGCAGCTACCAATGCTTTACATGCAAAAATCCTGACGAAGTTGCCATTAGTGAGAATCTAAAAATAGAGACAGAAAAGCCATTTCTCGGTTTGATGTTTATCTATCAACCATATGAACAAACCACATGACGTACCATGTGTTACATGCGATTAACTCTGTTTTTCATCGACATTCCCCTACCTTCGTTTAAAGCCTAGGTCTTCATATTGCCATAACCGGTATGGGAATGTTCCGTGTTATTTACGTAGCATACATTTTCATGAAGTATGATAATGCTCTGAAACGACAATGAATGTGTTGCAACAGAAAGCTTGTTCCATTCGGTCAAGTGATGTTTCCGTTGTTACACGGCTCAAAAGCGCTGTTTCCGCGACCATTGAAATTGTATCTCTCACCCATGACGGTCCAACGAGGTCCCATGTCTACTTTGCCTGCTGTGAAGCTATTTGCAATAACGTGCAATTAATGATGTGCGGTCACCCGGATTTTGTACGCATCTCCGTTATGCTACGGCATTTCCGTAATATATTCAGTTACTAAGTTCATAAATATTGACGGAGTATTGCCAATACCTGATCATAGGTAAAAAAGATGGGATTTTAATAAGAGAAAGTATGGAGCTGGCTTTAGAAGTAGACAGACCACAGTGGACAATCATCAAGTCGTGAAGGAGATCATGAAGCGGAGCACTACGTGTGAAATACGTGTGTGTCCGTGAGTCTCAGGTCTTGGGAAACTTTTTGACCCTGATCAGCGAAATCTGTATTAACAGCCATTGATAAATAAGATATAGCTTCTATCAGATTTCATTGGATGGAAGAAAAATACAGGATTGTAAGAGCCCGTCAAAAGCATTCTCAGTCGTCCTAGAGGAAGGTTTCTGACCCTTGAACTAGGGAAAACAAAGGAGTGTGTGTTAATGGAACATATCTGAACTGCGTTCATTTTCCTGACTGCTATTTATTGATTGCCTCCAGTGGGTATCAATTTCAGGAAAGAGTGGAACAACTTAATAGAGGAAGTTTCAGATTACGACTGAACATCAAAAATTACAAGACAAAAATGACACACAAGAAAGAAAATAGTAGAAATTAACCAGGAAGTCATGTAACCAGGCCAGTATTCGTACAATGGTGTGCAAAACTTATGGACGAAAATAACTTTCTTATGATGTCACTGCTAAGTAACGTAGATCGAACAAGCTTGGTCCAAACAAGAAAGACCTGCTACAGCATAGTACAGTACATTACAGTAATGAAAGTAACTGGAAGTAACAACCGCCGGCCGAAGTGGCCGTGCGGTTAAAGGCGCTGCAGTCTGGAACCGCAAGATCGCTACGGTCGCAGGTTCGAATCCTGCCTCGGGCGTGGATGTTTGTGATGTCCTTAGGTTAGTTAGGTTTAACTAGTTCCAAGTTCTAGGGGACTAATGACCTCAGCAGTTGAGTCTCATAGTGCTCAGAGCCAAGTAACAACCAATGAGACGAACGGAATTACTGTCTGTTCACAGACAGTAATTAATTACACTGACGCCACTGCGAATTTGCCATGGTCCCCTGGACGTTACAAAAGGTAGTGCATGCTCTGCAACATGTTCTCATGCTGGCCACAAGATTGTTCAGGAGTTCTTACGGTAGGGCGTTCGATTGCTCCACCAGAGCGGTTGACAGCTGGTGGAAGGACTTTGGCGCATGTGGACGTGCTGGAATACCTCTTCCCCAATGCATCCCCCACGTACTCGACGGGATTTGAGTTCGGGGGAAACAGGCAGACCAGCCCATCCGCCTAAAATCCTCTCGTTCGAAGAGCTCCTCACACCTGCGCTGTTCGACGGGGTCGCATATTCCCATCCATAAAAATGAAGTTAAAGCCGAAGGTACCCCTGAAAAGACTCACTTGGGGGAGGTGTATAGTATCACAGTAAGTTGGCCAGTGAGTACGCCGCACTCAGATTGTAGGAGATTAGTCCCGTTATGCAACATTATGCCTCCCCACACCTTAACACATGGACCTACAAAATGATCACGTTCGAGCATGTTCCTGGCTGCATAACATATTCCCAACTCTCGCTCTGTGAGGGCACGTCCAGCATGATCGATTTGATAGTCCAGGTGTTACAGTGTGGGGAGGCATAATGTTGCGTAGTGGGGCTAACATCCAAAACTTTGAACATGGTGCACTGACCTGTCAACATTATAGTGATACTGTACTTCTTCCCCCCAAGTGCGTCTTTTCAGCGGTGGATTTGGTCCTTACAGCCATCGTGGCGGTTCAAATGATTCAAATGGCTCTAAGCACTATGGGACTTAACTTCTGAGGTCATCAGTCCCCTAGACTTAGAACTACTTAAACCTAACAAACCTAAGAACATCACACACATCCATGCCCGAGGCAGGATTCGAACCTGCGCCTGCGACCGTAGCGGTCGCGCGGTTCCAGACGGAAGCGCCTAGAACCGCTCGGAATGGAAATTTTACATTGCGTTTCTGTCTGGTAGCATCTTCATGATTTTCAAAATATTTTGAAATAACCTGTCAGGACGGAAATCTACAACACAATGTTTGAAACGTTATTATTCCGAGAACGTTGTCGGCTTCTACTTAAACCTACCAAATTTTCCCCATGAAAATACCAGAACTTCTGAAAAGCTGTAATAAACTAATCAGCAGTTTCTTAAATACTGTAAAATGTGTGGGCCTCGGTATGTAAAACCCCACTCTACTTAAATTTCTTGTAGAAATTACGGGGAAATATCGAGTCAACTCTCCATTACTGTAATTAATGTGAAAGCTATGTGGTCTTCAGTATCTGAACTTTGATTTAATGGAACCCGTTCAACAAAACATGTTGATACTGGGAATGTTTCGCATTTTTAAACACGTTTATATGAAATGAACATAAGAAGAACATCTAATAATGTGTGAAATACACTTCACAACAGTTTAAAAATTTTATTTATTTATTTACTTACTTTTTTTGGCGAAAACAAAAGAAGCAAGCAACTTTCATTTGTCTCATTTATTGTGCTGCAGCTTGCACGATATGAAAGTTCCCATTCTGTGCAATCGAATAGTACGTGGCGTTGCAAATTTTATATTAAACTTCTAAGCTTTTTTTCTTCGAAGAAAGGTTATTTTTATTTTATGTTGGAACAAAAGGTGCATTTGCATGTAGACATAACAGCAGTGGTCACACAAATGACAACACACATCAACTGCCAACAAGACTACTTAAACTTTGTAGTCTGTCTTATTGCCCACAGAAACCGCTAAAAAGTTATAAGAATAAGTGGGACAAGAGTCGATCCACCACACCTCACTGCATGAATAGTAAAAATTATTTGCTTTTTAAATTAGTGAGACTGTGACAGAAATATTCAGAACATATTTACGTCCCAGCTAAAATTCCGGTGACGCGGGAAACAGAAGCCAAAAACCGGCTGTCCCGTTCTTTTCACGAGACGAAATCCAGCCGGCAGGTGTGCTTCTACGGTTCACTGACAACAGAGAAACAGGCGACAATGAAATTAAATTATTCTGCATTGTCTTTCTTTCATAGCACAGTTACGTCGAGTAATCCGAGTTGGTCAGTTCATCGCTCCGTGTTTAAAGGAAAAATCTTTGTGCCCGTGTGCCGTGTTTAAAGTAAAAAGCTTTGTGCTCATGTGCGGTGTGGTAAGATTCTTTCCTTTTACAAATTTTTTTCTTTTGTTTTGACTGTTGGTTGACAATTTTGTAAGTGCCTTCTACATCTACATCTATACTCCGCGAGTTACCTTACGGTGTGTGGCGGAGGGTACTTATTGTACCACTATCTGATCCCCCCTTCCCTGTTCCATTCACGAATTGTGCGTGGGAAGAACGACTGCTTGTAAGTCTCCGTATTTGCTCTAATTTCTCGGATCTTTTCGTTGTGATCATTACGCGAGATATATGTGGGCGGTAGTAATATGTTGCCCATCTCTTCCCGGAATGTGCTCTCTCGTAATTTCGATAATAAACCTCTCCGTATTGCGTAACGCCTTTCTTGAAGTGTCCGCCACTGGAGCTTGTTCAGCATCTCCGTAACGCTCTCGCGCTGACTAAATGTCCCCATGACGAATCGCGCTGCTTTTCGCTGGATCATGTCTATCTCTTCTATTAATCCAACCTGGTAAGGGTCCCATACTGATGAGCAATACTCAAGAATCGGACGAACAAGCGTTTTGTAAGCTACTTCTTTCGTCGATGAGTCACATTTTCTTAGAATTCTTCCTATGAATCTCAACCTGGCGCCTGCTTTTCCCACTATTTGTTTTATGTGATCATTCCACTTCAGATCGCTCCGGATAGTAACTCCTAAGTAGTTTACGGTCGTTACCGCTTCCAATGATTTACCACCTGTGGCATAATCGTACTGGAATGGATTTCTGCCCCTATGTATGCGCATTATATTACATTTATCTACGTTTAGGGAAAGCTGCCAGCTGTCGCACCATGCATTAATCCTCTGCAGGTCCTCCTGGAGTACGTACGAGTCTTCTGATGTTGCTACTTTCTTGTAGACAACCGTGTCATCTGCAAATAGCCTCACGGAGCTACCGATGTTGTCAACTAAGTCATTTATGTATATTGTAAACAATAAAGGTCCTATCACGCTTCCCTGCGGTACTCCCGAAATTACCTCTACATCTGCAGATTTTGAACCGTTAAGAATGACATGTTGTGTTCTTTCTTCTAGGAAATCCTGAATCCAATCACAAACCTGGTCCGATATTCCGTAAGCTCGTATTTTTTTCACTAAACGTAAGTGCGGAACCGTATCAAATGCCTTCCTGAAGTCCAGGAATACGGCATCAATCTGCTCGCCAGTGTCTACGGCACTGTGAATTTCTTGGGCAAATAGGGCGAGCTGAGTTTCACATGATCTCTGTTTGCGGAATCCATGTTGGTTATGATGAAGGAGATTTGTATTATCTAAGAACGTCATAATACGAGAACACAAAACATGTTCCATTATTCTACAACAAATTGACGTAAGCGAAATAGGCCTATAATTATTCGCATCTGATTTATGACCCTTCTTGAAAATGGGAACGACCTGCGCTTTCTTCCAGTCGCTAGGTACTTTACGTTCTTCCAGCGATCTACGATAAATTGCTGATAGAAATTAACATGAATAACAGTGAAAAAAGCAAAGGTGCAAGATTAAGTGGGGCTGCATTTGGGAAATTATCGAAGGGAAGGCGAGAAGGAGAAGCCATTGTTCTAAAAACACTTGGCAGAGTAGATAAATTTTTCGCAAAAAATGTTGCTGGTTCGACTTCCAGTTCAAGTAGTACAGATGATATTTCTGGCACTGCAGCTGTTGTAAAAGAACTGAATACAGACGAAACAAAAGTTAAAGAGGAAGAAAATCAAATTGTTCCGGAATTCGAGTTTCACGAAAAAGTAAGTGTCGAGTCAGACATTACAATGACAAATAACCTCGTTAGTGATGATCCTGCATAATGCTGTGTCAGTGAATCAACAATCGCCATTCTCTTACAACATGGCTTTAATCAAATTGTAACGGTGATTTTTCTAAGTCAAAGAGATCAGTAGGCGATAAAACCATATATTTGAACAAAAATGTATTTTACCGCAAACTTTTAAGTGGTGAATCAACTGTGCGTGATTTTCTAGTATACTCCTGTAGCACCGGTGCTGTTTGTTGTACACCATGTAAATTGTTCGGAGATAAGGCTGCGATTGCTACTAATGATATTGCAGACTGGAAAAATATTTCTAATATTTTATCTCATCATGAGAATTCACTTGAACACTAAAATTCTGATTTATCACTCTTAACAAGAAAAAGTCACTTGGAACAATAGTTAACCATTTCGAGTCATATGTTGAGACACAAAAAATGTACTGGCGCAGTGTGTTGAAAAGGGTGTTTGCAGTAGTGACGAAGCTAACAGGTCGATGACTTCCCCTACGTGGACACGTTGAAAGATTCCATTGATTGCGTAATGGTCAATTTGTGATGTCTCTTGAACTTATAGCCGAGTTTGATCCTTTTCTTGCAGAGCACATTGAACGATATGGAAATCCAGGGCAGGTACATACATGTTATCTTTCTTCAACAATCTGTCATGAAATAATAGAGATTCTTTCTGAACTAATAAGAAGAATTATCATAAGTGAAATAAAACAGGCCTAATATTTCTCTGTAATAGTAGATTCTACTGCGGACATTTCACATATTGATCAATTATTTTTCATATTAAGATATGTGAACGAGAATGGTGAACCTGTTGAGCATTTACTTCTGTTTGTACCAAACCCGGGACACAAGTCCGAAAACTTAGCTGAGGCCGTACTAAAAGTCCTGTCGACAAATTCCATTGATATTACTGACTGTAGAAGCCAGTCATATGACAACGCAAGCAATGTGTCAGGAACCTACACTGGTTTGCAGGCACGCATTAAAGAACGAAATCCAAAAGCGTATTTTGTGCCTTGTGCAGCACATTCTTTGCTGTTGTCGGGAAAGCGGTCTAAGGCGCGGCAGTCATGGACTGTGCGGCTGGTCCCGGCGGAGGTTCGAGTCCTCCCTCGGGCATGGGTGTGTGTGTTTGTCCTTAGGAATAATTTAGGTTAAGTAGTGTGTAAGCTTAGGGACTAATGACCTTAGCAGTTAAGTCCCATAAGATTTCACACACATTTGAACATTTTTTTGCTGTCGGGAAGCATGTTCATTTTTCAATGTAGTGCAAAACCTTCATAATTTTTTCTCTGCTTCTACACTGCACTGGGATAAACTTCTTTCTTTCATGAAACTAGGAAGCAGAACGGTAAAAGGTTTATGCAAAACACGTTAGTTTGCAAGAGAGGAAGCGTGTTTAAGTCTCTATGAAAACTGGGAGGGCGTTATCAATGCCCTCACACATATTGCTGATAATATATTTTAAAAACCACTTGTGCGAAATGAGGCTTCAGCGTTATTGAATCAACTCAGCAGACTAGAATCAGTATTCATGATGACAGTTTGAAAGGACATACTCCAGAGATTTAATAGTGTAAATATGAAATTGCAAATACTAAAACAGTGTATGAATTGTATGAATCACTTGTAGGATTTATTGTGTCTATTCGTATCATGTTCGACTATATGAAAATAAAGCCATGGAGGTTGTGACTGATATAGACTATGAATGCACCTATAAAAGATCACGAAAACTCAAACTTCATGATGACGAAGAAGGAGACTCTGGAGAAGTTTTTCTTACTGGAAGGGAAAAATTTAGAGTTCAAACATTTCTCCCGGTGCTCGACAACTTGTATGCCGAATTAGTGAGGAGGAAGGAAAGCTATAGAACACTGTTGGACTCCTTCACAGTTTTCAGTAACCTTAAGAAGAGTTCACCTGACGATATTGCTAAATGTGCAGCAACACTCGAAGCGTCATACCACCCAGATTTAGAGCCTTCCGTCCCTAGTGAATGTGTATATTTCGCGGAACTTTTGAAATCTTCTGAGATTAGTGATATACCAGTCGAAGTGAGTAAATTTTTACGGAAAGAGAGGTTACAGTCTGTGTTTCCGAATGTTGACATTACTTTTACAATATTCCTATGTATGGCACTTGCAGAATTGTTCAGCATAACGCTCGTTTTTGGCTCTTAAAAGGCTGAAATCGTACCTACGTTGTACGTTGTCGAGAATAGATTGAACGCCTTGTCAATTCTTCGCATCGAAGCCGACTTCCTAACTGGTATCCGTCTGAACTACGAAGATACGATCAACGAGTTTTCTGCCGTCAAAGTCAGACGCAAACTTTGCTGACTGATGAGTTTGTTTATTCATATTAGTTTTAAAAATTTAAGATTATAATGTGATTTTTATTATAATTTAGAGCACATTCATTGGATTTACAAACTACGTATTACCTGTTTCCATTTGCCGATGGCAGAACGCGGAACTAAACCTCGTTTACGTGCAGACGTGACCGAAGACGCCCAACCGTACGAAACAATACCCGAGTGACACAGGCCGCTCGGCGCTGTACCGTCAATTCATACTGATACTGTAGTATATTACAACTGATGCGTATTCTTGGCGTCTGCTGAAATGTATAGTTATCGCGAAAATGTACGTTATCGGAGAGTACACTCAGATGAAAAAGTGTTAATAAATAACGTAGTTCGTTCTGTCGGTAAATACGTAAAAGCTTTGCTAATAGCATTAGAAAGAGTTATGGTGAGAGTAGTAGCTGCAGTACAAAATTCTTCAGCCCTTACGTGGATTAAAGGTATTGTGTACACTTATTATGCAGCATCTCGCTACATAGGCCCTAATGCTTTACAAGTTAACTATTAGATTATAAAACAGATTTGATTTTTCCACACTAGTCTGTAAAATTATGCAAGAGCAAATCCAGTAATGTGTTTGTTCGCCTGTATTTAGTTATTAGTTCGTGCACCGAAATCTCTATTTCATTTTCATTTCTTACGCTTTCCTACAGATTCACGTGTTAATACCGAATGTGGTTTTTTTATCTGCTGCACATTCAAGTTATTAAGGCGTAAAACGACAGTTTAATTTTAATTTTGAACGCTTCTCCGTGAAAGTACGTATTGATTTCTAATGTACGACATGTTCGCTTTAATTTTAAGATCGTAATACAACTTTTTGGTTTTCATTTTCAACGGTTTCGTGTAAAAGAACGTATTAAAAATGAATGTATAAAAAATCCGTTGTCTCCTACACTCTCTGCTGAAATTTTAAGCCATTCCTTGTGTTAGTTGCTGTTGTCTTTCGACAGAAGAATGTGTTAACAGAATGCAGTTTTAAGTTTGTTTCTTCCGCTGGCGAACACCAAGTTCAATTCAGGAACCATATTACAGCCGGCTGGTGTGGCCGAGCGGTTCTAGGCGCTTCAGTCTTGAACCTCGCGACTGCTACGATCGCGGGTTCGAATCCTGCCTCGGGCATGGATGTGTGTGATGTCCTTAGGTTAGTTAGGTTTAAGTAGTTCTAAGTTCTAGGGGACTGATGACCTCAGATGTTACGTCCCATAGTGCTCAGAGCCATTTGAACCATATTACATTTTGATTGAGCGCGACCAGACCACTGACGCGTCCTTCAGAACAACAAATAGCAGAGTACGGAAACAGCTAACAGCGGTCCCACAAAAAACGGCAAGTGTGAAGTGATCAGTAATACCTATTATTTAAAACATGTTTTTTTGGGGGCGCATATAATATGGTGTGCCTAGGGGCGCAAAATTATTAAATCTGACACTGCTTACATCATCGAACTGCGTAGGTGGATGAGCTGTTGGAACGAGAGGATATACGGCTAACGGACTGACGTGCTCGTTCCCCCGTGTTGAATCACACCGAACAGTTGTGGGATGTGATTGGGAGGTGTATTGGAGCAGGTCCACATGCACTAGCGACCATCCAGCAGCTGTCACCCTGACTGGTGGAGGGCTGGAGCGCCACACCACAAAAACTCCTTATCAACCTTGCGGGCAGCATGAGAGCACGTTGCAGAACGCGCATTGCTGTCCGTGCTGATCTCACACACCCTAGTACGAATCATGTCCCATGTTTTGCAACGGCCAGGGAACCATCATAAATGGTGGCGGTGTCTTCAGTGCAATTATTGTCTTCAAATAATAGTGTAATTTCCGTTTGTCTCATTGCGTATTTCTTTCAATTACCTTCTGTACTGTACTGTAGCAGTTATTTCTATGCATGATGCAAGTTCGATCGAGCTGTGGTACTTCACAGTGCACATCAGGCGTTAAGTTGCTTTCGTCTTTTTAAGTCTCGCATACCAGTATATTTAGAGAAGTTGAAGACAGTGACTGGACGCAGATTAGACGAAATAAATGGAAGAGGAAAAATGGCTTGAAGTATTTTATTAATGTTCTGATTTACTTGAAAAGCAAAGCGTACAGTGGTTGTCTGTTACCAATTTAGAAGTCTGTAATTGAAATATAGACTTTAAATTACGAAAATTATACAGAACATAGAGTTCTATGCCTGCAGGATTGAGGTTTATGTTGGCAACTATTAGAAAAAGAAACAGATTGGAGTGTATGGCGTAATTATGACCGTAATGAAAATGAAGGGTAGGTCAGTGGGACATGTAGCGACATGAGTAGATGCTAGATCCAACAAGAAATTTCTTTGTCGTATTGTAAGGGATAAGAAATGATAGAGACGACGACCTGATTGAAGACTGATGGATGAGATTAGAAAACATACAGCTCCAACATGGATGCATGTAGCTCTTTGGGAGAGTCTAGAGGAGGCGTTTATCCAGCGGTGAATATGAAATAGAGATACTGGTATCGAATAACACGAGCACCACGACTACGAAGTGGCTGTCTTATCTAAATTAGTAGCATTTTCAATAGAAAGAGTATCTATTTATATGCAGATATTAAAAATCACCGCGGGTAATGAAAGTTGGCACTTGTGGGACACTATTGTTCATAATAAAACTCGTGTCGAAATTACTGTTGTCAGCTGTGTTAAGAGAACAATAGATTCCGATGTCTTCGATGAGGAAGAAGAAGAAGAAGAAGAAGAAGAAGATGATGATGATGGCGACCGGCATCGAAATTTTTCTGGCTGCAGTGAGCATCCATCTGATGCCAAATTATGTCGACATAGAAAACAGAAGGCTCCAAGCACGATTACACCCAACCACGAACAGTGTCGTCTGGAGAAGCTGGACTTGAAATATTAATACGAAGTTTTTGGCGAAAAGGCATGATTACACTTTGAACGCTTACGTGATTGTTTTTGGGCTTCTTTTGGAACTGTTTCAAGAGTATGGATTTCTGAAACGTTGCAGTAGTTTTGTTAATACTGAATGAACGTAAGATGCGTCTTATTTACCTCACGGCCGTGAGGTTATTAGATTAGATTAGTACTTGTTCCATAGATCATGAATACGACACTTCGTAATGATGTGGAACGTGTCAGGTCAATAAAAGGTGTGTATACAAGATATTACATTAGACAAAATATTACATGACACTCTTTTTTTAAGGTTGGGAAATTACCCACTTACTATATCCAAAAATTCATCTAATGAGTAGAAGGAGTTGCCATTAAGAAATTCTTTTAATTTCCTTTTAAATGCTATATGGCTATCTGTCAGACTTTTGATGCTATTAGGTAAGTGACCAAAGACTTTTGTGGCAGCATAATTTACCCCCTTCTGAGCCAAAGTTAGATTTAACCTTGAGTAGTGAAGATCATCCTTTCTCCTAGTGTTGTAGGCATGTACATTGCTATTACTTTTGAATTCGTTCGGATTGTTAATAACAAAATTCATAAGAGAATATATATATTGTGAGGCAACAGTGAAGATTTCTAGCTCTTTAAATAAGTGTCTGCAGGATGATCTTGGATGAGCTCCAGCAATTATTCTGATTACACGCTTTTGTGCAATGAACACTCTTTTTACACAATGATGAGTTACCCCAGAATATGATGCCATACGAAAGCAGAGAATGAAAATATGCGTGGTAAGCTAATTTACTCAGATGGATATCGCCAAAATTTGCAATGACCCTAATAGCATAAGTAGCTGAAATCAAACGTTTCAGCAGATCCTCAGTGTGTTTTTTCCAGTTCAACCCCTCATCAACGCATACACCTAGAAATTTTGAATATTCTACCTTAGCTACCGATTTCTGATCGAAGTCTATATTTATTAATGGGGTCGTTCCATTTACTGTGTGGAACTGTATATACTGTGTTTTGTCAAAGTTTAACGAGAGTCCATTTGCAGAGAACCACTTGATGATTTTCTGAAAAACATCGTTTACAATTTCACCAGTTAATTATTGTCTGTTGGATGTGATAGCTATACTGGTATCATCGGCAAAAAGTACCAGCTTTGCATCTTCGTGAATATAGACTGGCAAGTCATTAATATATATTAAGAACAGTAGAGGACCCAAGACCTAACCTTGCGGCACCCCAATCTAGATTGTTCCCCAGTTTGAGAAATCACCAGTTTTTTGCATATTATGTGAACTGTTTGTTTCAAATGGTTACAATTTTATGAATCTATCGGGTGTGTTTATTTCGTAGTAACTGAACGTCTCCCTCCCCTCCGCCCAGCTTGAAGCCGGACGTCTGGGTGTTAATTGCAAACGCACTCAAATAGGGAGGCGGGATTACCGCACTGGGGCGTTTGCGTCGCGACACAGGTAAACAAAGGCGGCCAGAGTTACGAACGCGCAGAGAGCGGCGTGACGCGCGGCAGAGTTGCGCTAGGTGTGTACAGGATCAGGCGAGGCGCGCCGCCGCCTGCCGCCTGCTGCCGTGTCCAGCGGGCGCGCGCGCGGCCGGACTAATCCCGGCGTGGGCTAATCTGCCGCGTGCCGGCGCACACGATGCGAAGACTCGAGGCGGCGGCCTGCATTCGCGAACACGCGGCCACCAGCTGGCCGGCGCGGGAAGTCGCCGGCGCCTCGCCGCCAAACTGTGTGTCCGGCGTAAGGGGGTCAACTCATTTGGAGCACTGCTTGCCAAATGCGCTGAGTTGACAAAAGTGATAGGGTAGCGATATACATGTATCCAGATGGCGGTAGTATCTTCTACACAAGGTATGGGACGCCAGTGCATTGGTTGAGCTATCATTTGTCTCAGGTGATTCATGCGAAAAGGTTTCCGACGTGATTATGGCCGCACGACGGGAATTAACAGACTTTGGACGCGAAATAGTAGCCGGCGCTAGACGCATGGGCATTCCATTTCGGAAATCGTTAGGGAATCCAATATTGCGAGATCCACAGTGTCAAGAGTTCGTCGAGAGTACCAGATTTCAGGCATTACCGTTCGCCATGGACAACGCAGTGACCGACGGTCTTCACTTAACGACCGAGATTAGCGGGTTTGCTACGAGTTGTCCGTATTAACAGTTTAGAAAATTTGCTTAAAATGACCGCAGAAATCAATGGGGAACGTAAGACGAACGTATCCGTTAGGACAAAGTGGTGAAATGTGACGTTACTGGCCTGTGGCAGCAGACGACCGACGAGAGTGCCTTCGCTAACAGCACAACATGGGCTCTTGATCGTATCGGTTGGACGATAGAAGACTGGAAAACCATGGGTTGGTCAGATGAGTCTAGATTTCAGCTGGTAAGAGCTGATGATAGGATTCGAGTGTGGTGCAGACCCCACGAAATCATGGACGCAAGTTGTCAACAAGGCACTCTGCAAGTTGGTGGTGGCTCTGTAATGGTGTGGGTGGTGTTTGCATGGTATGTCTGGGTCCTCTGGTCCAACTGAACCGATCATTGACTGGAAGTGATTGTGTTTGATTACTTGGAGACCATTTGCAGCCATTCATGGAGTTCATGTTCACAAACTACGACAGAGTTTTTAATCCGCCATGTCACCGGGCCACAGTTATTCGCAATTGATTTGAAGAACGTTCCGAACATTTGGAGCGAATGATTTGGCCACCCATATCGCTCGAGATGAATCCCATCGAACATTTATGGAACATAATCGAGAGGTCAGTTAATGTACAAAATCCTGCACCACCAACAGTTCCGTATTTATGGACGGCTATGAGGCAACACGACTCGATATTTCTTCAGGGGACTTGTGACGACTCGTTGAGTCCATGCCACGAGGAGTTGCTGCACTACGCCGGGCAAGCCCTTCGAATCTTATAACTGCAGTCTGGTTTCAGCACTAGCATCTCGCTCCGTTTATTTTATCCGTGCTACCTTAAGATTTTCAGAGACTTTTACAATATTTTTATGTATGGCACTTGCAGAATTGTTCAGCATAACGCTCGTTTTCGGCTCTTAAAAGGCTGAAATCGTACCTACGTTATACGTTGTCGAGAATAGATTGAACGCCTTGTCCATTCTTCGCATCGAAGCCGACTTCCTAACTGGTATCCGTCTGAACTACTAAGATACGATCAACGAGTTTTCTGCCGTCAATGTCAGACGCAAACTTTGCTGACTGATGAGTTTGTTTATTCATATTAGTTTTAAAAATTTAAGATTATAATGTGATTTTTATTATAATTTAGAGCACATTCATTGGATTTACAAACTACGTATTACCTGTTTCCATTTGCCGATGGCAGAACGCGGAACTAAACCTCGTTTACGTGCAGACGTGACCGAAGACGCCCAACCCTACGAAACAATACCCGAGTGACACAGGCCGCTCGGCGCTGTACGGTCAATTCATACTGATACTGTAGTATATTATAACTGATGCGTATTCTTGGCGTCTGCTGAAATGTATAGTTATCGCGAAAATGTACGTTATCGGAGAGTACACTCAGATGAGAAAGTGTTAATAAATAACGTAGTTCGTTCTGTCGGTAAATACGTAAAAGCTTTGCTAATAGCATTAGAAAGAGTTATGGTGAGAGTAGTAGCTGCAGTACAAAATTCTTCAGCCCTTACGTGGATTAAAGGTATTGTGTACACTTATTATGCAGCATCTCGCTACATAGGCCCTAATGCTTTACAGGTTAACTATTAGATTATAAAACAGATTTGATTTTTCCACACTAGTCTGTAAAATTATGCAATAGCAAATCCAGTAATGTGTTTGTTCGCCTGTATTTAGTTATTAGTTCGTGCACCGAAATCTCTATTTCATTTTCATTTCTTACGCTTTCCTACAGATTCACGTGTTAATACCGAATATGGTTTTTTTTATCTGCTACACATTCAAGTTATTAAGGCGTAAGACGACAGTTTAATTTTAATTTTGAACGCTTCTCCGTGAAAGTACGTATTGATTTCTAATGTACGACATGTTCGCTTTAATTTTAAGATCGCAATACAACTTTTTGGTTTTCTTTTTCAACGGTTTCGTGTAAAAGAACGTATTAAAAATGAATGTATAAAAAATCCGTTGTCTCCTACACTCTCTGCTGAAATTTTAAGCCATTCCTTGTGTTAGTTTCTGTTGTCTTTCGACAGAAGAATGTGTTAACAGAATGCAGTTTTAAGTTTGTTTCTTCCGCTGGCGAACACCAAGTACCATTCAGGAACCATATTACAGCCGGCCGGTGTGGGCGAGCGGTTCTAGGCGCTTCAGTCTTGAACCTCGCGACTGCTACGATCGCGGGTTCGAATCCTGCCTCGGGCATGGATGTGTGTGATGTCCTTAGGTTAGTTAGGTTTAAGTAGTTCTAAGTTCTAGGGGACTGATGACCTCAGATGGTACGTCCCATAGTGCTCAGAGCCATTTGAACCATATTACATTTTGATTGAGCGCGACCAGACCACTGACGCGTCCTTCAGAACAACATAGTCCGGCCGGTGTGGCCGAGAGGTTCTAGGCGCTTCAGTCTGGAACCTCGCGACCGCTACGGTCGCAGGTTCGAATCCTGCCTCGGGTATGGCTGTGTGTGTTGCCCTTAGGTTAGTTAGGTTTAAGTAGTGACCATTGTCAAAATCTGTCTGCAGATCAACAAATGCGATAACCGAAAGTTTGCTATTTTCAGCTTATTTTCGAAGATGTACCAGTTTTTTCGATCTTGTGTAAAATAATTCATGTCAGTACATTGGAACCATGACTTACTAAACTAATGCTTTGCTACTATATACGCAGCTATTCATAGAAAAAGACCGTCTTCCTCTTTGCAGCTTTCTAGTTATCCCCAGTCTGCAAGAACTGTGTTCAGTGTTTACCATGCTTTAATCCTCTTGGCACCCGGTGATGATTTTAGAAGCATACGCCGAAACTCAACGCTGCAACATGTTTGTGGGCAAGAACTTGGCGTACAGCGACAACACTTTGGCGTTTGAGTAACGACTGCGCGTGTGGAACGCAGATTATTCACTGTGAGATTTCTTTTCGCTCACTGTGTAACCTATAGGGATACTGACACGCGTTGTAATTGCAGGTGTCAGTGTTAGGTGCTGAATGGAAGACACCCACGCTTTCGCCAGACTATGAAAGACCCGCGGTGGTTTTGTGGTGCATTTCGCCCTCTGATTTGTCAATTAGAGTGTGTGTGTGTGTGTGGGGGGGTGGGGGGGGGGGGGACCGGTTGTGCTTGGCCCGTCGCTCCGCGTCGCCCGCAGTATTATTGATGATGCGCGCGGTGTCCAAACTTTGGGTTCACGGTCGGGCAGTCGGCGGGCGCTGTTTCCGTGCGTCGCGGCGATTAACGTAGCGTGACGCGGCGCGGCGCGTCCCGGCCCGTCCAGACGAGACGAGAGCTGTTATTGCTGCGGCGAGGCGTGCTGTCCCGCCCGCACCCTGCGACCTATTGTCACGCGCCGGGGGGCGGCGCCGGCGCCGACGGCGCTCTAAGTGAAATTTAATTAAAACGCGCCGGTGCGCGTCCGTGTGCGTCGCGGCGCTGCGCTGCGCGCGAGCGGCGGAGGCGGCGCGGCCGCCCGCCTGCTGTTGTTTTTGTGGCGTCGCGGCGCCCGCCTGCCGCACCGACGCGCGTTTGCGGCGCCGTTCGCCGGTTCGACACTCCGGCGCCTGCCCTGCCGCTCGTCGAGCGTCGCCCTGGACATACCGGCTTCCCTGCCCAAGAGCTGTGTAATCCTCAGGGAAGATTGGAGCAACTGTCCTATTTTTCGCGTGCGCTGTTCAAAATCTTAGTTTCGGAGTACTTTCCTCTCGCGAAGCTCACATTTAAGTAAGAACGATGTTAGGCACACCAGAAAAAAAAAAATATTCGTACCAAAAAGGTATCACGCTAATAGCTGCAGCACCGCCTCTGGTCTTGGTAATGACCGCGTATCGACGGAAAAATAGAGCCCAAACGTTTCTTCATTTAGGCCATATCCAACTGAAGCCATTAGTTGGTAATTAGATCATGTAGAGCTGGCAGATTGCAAGGACGTTGATTGCTGCGTTTCACCCTCTCTCTCCAGATAGCCTTAGACATTTTCCTCGAGTTTAAGACAGTGATTCAGCGAGTCAATCGAGCAGCGATAGGGTGCCGCAGTGTTTGTCAAATGAGAAACTCATCCGAGGCATCCCTGGGAATACGACGGTTGTCATCTTCTAAGAAGGGAGTGTTCACAGCATACTCATCAAGATGATGATCAAGAAAACCGTGACATCTGGTCACCGAGAATGTGGAGATAAATGACCTGATTGATGTTTTCGGCAACTTGTATAAGTTGGCCGTAGTCACGAAACGAACCCCCCCCCCCCCCCCCCCTTCCTAGAACGTCACAGAAGCACCTTCGACCTGGAATACTGCCTGCACAAACTGCCGATTAAACTCATCGTTGCACCGTCGCTGAACCCCTCGCCTTGCATCGGGGAGGGAGGAATCAGGGCACGCTGCACGCCTCCAACCTGCTACTTTCAAGTTCATATATTATTCGGCCCAATGAAGACATGAAGCTTTACGGTCCGCTGTGAAGAATGGCCTTTTAGCAGGTACCCGAATTCAAATGCCCGTTGCCTGCAGTTCTCTTCGCAGCGTTCGCTCGGAAACAGCTTAAGATGGATGTACTTTCACTGATTACAGCAATTCCTTCCGGATTTGAAACCTATTGTCGTTGACAAGGCGTGACACTCGACTCCGTTCCTTATCTCTCAGGGTAGTTTTACGGCTATGACCACTGCTTTTACGGCATGTTAAACGGCTGCCAGTGGTACGTGCAGTCCGCGTTGATGCACCAACAAAGTGGACAACTTTATTCACAGTGTTGTTGTGTCCACGTCAAGACTTGATCGTTGCTTTGTGTTTTCTCCAAGTCGACATATCCTCTCCCCCCCCCCCCCCCCCCCCCCACACACACACACACTACTTAGGCCTATATCATTATATCAGCGGGGGTCTGTCACGTGACGGCCTGGTACCAATTCTGCACTGTTTGCAGCGCCCCAAAGCGACCACTGTGTCTATTCGTGTGTCATGTTATTTTCGTTGAATTTATGGATGATGAACAATGTAATTGAGTATCATACTAGGAGGAGCAAGCCGAGTGAACGAGATGTAATCGGCAAGCCCGTGTTGTCTAAAAGTGGGAACGGATTGGTTCCAGCAAACAAATGGTGTGAAACAGGGCAGTGCATTGTCACCTCATCTCTTCGTTGTGAGACAGTGACTAAGGTGGCAGAAGAAACTGGAGAAGACAAGATGATAGCAATGGTGTTGCTGGATGGTTTGATGATTTAGAGCGACAGGAAAGAGGAGATGCAGGAACAACTGGATGCTCGGAAAGATACCTTGAGGTAGTATGGAACGAAATTTAATGTAAACAAATATGCGATCCTAGTCATAACTAGAAGATAGTCCGGCCGGTGTGGCCGAGCGGTTCTAGGCGCTTCAGTCTGGAACCTCGCGACCGCTACGGTCGCAGGTTCGAATCCTGCCCGGGTATGGCTGTGTGTGATGCCCTTAGGTTAGGTTTAAGTAGTTCTAAGTTCTAGGGGTCTGATGGCCTCAGATGTTAAGTCCCATAGTGCTCAGAACCATTTGAACCATTTGAAAGAAAGATATACCAACTAGCGGAATAAGGATTCGCGATGAGCGGTGGAAGGAAGCTGAGAGCGTCAAAAACTTGGGAAGTGTGAGACAGCAAAATTGGAAGAAATGAGAAAGGCATCAGTAAACGTAGCAGACAGGAAGAAGCATTCCTGCTAGGTGTTAGGACCTACTTTGGAACAAAGATATCCCACAAAACGATAATACACACATCAAAAAACTTTTGCATCATCCCGGTTCCCAGAACCCCTGTGGGTATTGTACCACAGACACAGTCCATTTGACTGTTCGGAGATGTCACTAAACACGCCCAAAGATGTAAACGACCATGCGTGAGTAGCGCGTATTAGACGAAGGGGGTCCGACAGACGATCAGTTCCAGTCATTCCACAAGGAAGGAGGTACGCGGCTCGTGTTGTCTGTAGTTCAGCAAAGCCTAGACGGCCAACACCGCGGTTCCGATGGCATCGCATTGTTACATTGTGCCAGGAAGGACTCTCCAAAAGGGAAGTGCCCAGGCGTCTTGGAGTGAACCAAAGCGATGTTGTTCGGATATGGAGGAGATACAGAGAGACAGCAACTGTTAATGACATGCCTCGTTTAGGCCGCCCAAGGGCCAGTACTGCAGTGGATGACCGCTACCTACGGATTATCGCTCTGAGGAACCTTGGCAGCAACGCCACCATGTTGAATAATGTTTTCCGTGCAACCACAGGACGTCGTGTTGTAACTCAATCTGGGCGCAACTTCACTCCCAACGTCCATGGCGGGGTCCATCTTTGCAATCACGACACCATGCAGAACGGTACAGATTGGCATCACGTTCTCTTCACTAATGAGTGTCGCATATGTCTTCAACCAGACAATCGTCGGAGACGTGTTTGGAGGCAACCTGTTCAGGCTAAACGCCCTAGACGCACTGTCCAGCGAGTGCAGCAAGGTGGAGGTTCCCTGTTGTTTTGGGGTGGCATTATGTGTGGCTGACGTACGCCGCTGGTGGTCATGGAAGGCGCCGTAACGGCTGTACGATACGTACATGCCATCCTCCGACCAATAGCGCAACCATATCGGCAGTATATCCGCGAGGCATTCATCTACTAGAGTGGCCAGCATGTTATCCAGACATGAACACTATCGAACATGCCTGGGATAGATTGAAAAAGGCTGTTTATGGACGACTTGACCCACCAACCACTCTGTGGGATCTATGCCGAATCGCCGCTGAGGAGTGGGACAGTCTGAACCAGCAGTGCATTGATGAACTTGTGGATAGTGTGCCGCGACGAATACAAGCATGCATTTGTGCAAGAGGACGTGCTACTGGGTATTAGAGGTACCGGTGTGTATAGCAGTATGGACCACTTACTCTGAAGGCCTCGTTGTATGGTGGTACAATATGTAATGTGTGGTTTTCATGAGCAACAAAAAGGCAGAAATGAAGTTTATGTTGATCTCTATTCCAATTTTCTGCACAGGTTCCGGAACTCTCGGAATCGAGGTGATGCAAAACTTTTTTTTATGCGTGTTTATTTAAGTTACTACATGCCAGTATTAACCTATGCATCCGAAACGTGGGTAATGAAAAACAGAGATTTAAGCTGATTACTCAGAAGTAGGCTAGGAATAAGGAGGAGACAGAGGATGAAGAGTGAAAACGTAAGGAAACTAATGAAAGAGGAACCCTTGCAGAGTAGAATAGGAAAATCAAGACTAAGATGGTATAGACACTTAAAGAGAACGATAAACAAAAGGATGTCCCATAAGAGAAAAGAAATAGAGATGCGAGGGAATCTACCAAGAGGAAGACCAATAGAAAGATGGCTGGAAGGTGTGACGCAATGTGTTGAAAAAAGGGGCGAGGACTGGACCAAAGTGAATATAGGAAGATGATGGGAAAACAGGATTAAATGGCGAGGCTTATGTTCCGCACATACCTAGTCTGGGTTGGAAACTGTTCAAAATGATGATGATGATGATGATGATGATGATGATAATGACTAGCAGAAGGCAAGATAACTAACCAGTGTATTTGGGAGGCTGTACAAAAAAAAACAATAAGTCCTCCATCACACGTGTATACGCGAACCAAACTATCGTTAAATTGCTAAAATTGCAGTAACCGTCTGTGATGGGTAGCTCACAAAATCGGACTGAACAGGTGCCCGGTAATGTGTTAGAATGTCCCTGAATTTCTGCGCACAGGAATATTTACAAGATACAGAAATCTTCGTCCAAGCAATCGGATTATTCAAACGGTGGTGATAAAAATCGAAGATTTCGTTCATATTATACCGTGTACTTACATTTTTCCACTTGGCCCGTTGTCCAAACAGAACGGGGTAGCGTAGTGGGTAGCAAACTGGACTCTAATCTCGGGAAGACGACGGTTGAAAACCGCGTCCGGTCTTCTTGATTTAGACTTTCTGTGATTTCCTTAAAGTGCTTAAAGCAAATGACGGGATGGATCCCTCGAAAGGGTACGACCGCTTTCCCTCTCCACCTTCCCTAATCCGAGCTTGTGTTCCGTATCTAATGCCCTCGTTGTCAACGTGACGTTAAATACTAATCTCTTTCTTCTCCTCCTCCTCATCCACAGACGACGATTCCCTGCCGTACAATGGTGTGCACCAAACTTTCATTGTCAGAAGTTTCTTCCTCAAATTAAGACCGATATTTCTGCTGCTCCTCGTTACTTTTGTCTGTCTTCGGTTTACTATCCGTCCATGTTCTGTGCCCTGTGCATTATTTATTCTGTTCAGTATATCGGGTGATTCTTTCTCGCTGTAACCGATGATAGCAATGTCATCAATGAATCTTATCGCTGAAATTATTTCGTCCTGAATTTCAGTTCCACTCTTTTATTGATTGATCAGTAGGCGAGAGAGACTGCATCCCTGTCTTACACCTTTTTTTATCCGAACACTTCCTTCTTGGTCTTCCATTTTTATTGTTCCCTCTTGTTCTCGTACATATTTTACAGTACCCCTCTTTCCCTATAGTTTACTCATATTTTTCTCAGAATTTCGAACATCTTCTGCCATTTAACATTGCCGAATGGCTTTTCTATGCCCTCAACTCTTATGAGCGTGTCATGATTTTTCTTAAGTCTTGCTTCCATTATCAGTCGCTACGTCAGAACAGCCTTTTTGGTGCCTTTACCTTTCCTAAAGCCAAAGTGATCGATTTTATTTTCAGTTCGTCTGTATATTATTCTCGTCAGCAATTGGATGCATGAGCCCTTAAGTGGATTGTGCGATAGTTCTCGCATTGACTTGTCCATGCTGTCTTCAGGATTGTACGGATGATAACTTTTCGAATGTCTTTGATAAGCCTCCAGTGTCGTTCATCCTACATAGCAATTTGAAGAGCCGTTTAGTTTCCACTTCCACCAATGATTTTAGAAATTCTGAAGGAGTGTTATCAATCCTTTCGCCTTACTTGATCACAAATCTTCCAAAGTTCTGCCAAACGCTGACTGTAAAATTGGTTTCCTTCCACATCGAATTCCTTTTCTTCTATCGCGTGTGCAAACATTACCTCGTCATTTAATAGGCCTCGAATGCGTTATTTCGATCTATGTACTCATTCCTATACGTTCAGCAGTGAATTCCTCGTGCAATCTTAATGTGGACACCTTTTCTTTTAATTTTACAAATTTTGTTTTAAATTCTTGAACCTGATGTTCACGGTCATGTAATATTTTGTAAATGATGACATGGTTGCCTTTTGAATGATCTGTACAATCTACTACTGCAATTTCGGGCATGTGGCCATTATCAAGTGGAAATATGTGTGCCTTAGCTCACATCAGAACCTAAAAATCATCCAATACATATGCATGTCATCTTCACATCCGTAAGGGGTCTCTCTAACTGTACGAGGTGCATTCAAGTTCTAAGGCCTCCGATTTTTTTTTCTAATTAACTACTCACCCGAAATCGATGAAACTGGCGTTACTTCTCGACGTAATCGGCCTGCAGACGTACACATTTTTCACAACGCTGACGCCATGATTCCATGGCAGCGGCGAAGGCTTCTTTAGGAGTCTGTTTTGACCACTGGAAAATCGCTGAGGCAATAGCAGCACGGCTGGTGAATGTGCGGCCACGGAGAGTGTCTTTCATTGTTGGAAAAAGCCAAAAGTCAATAGGAGCCAGGTCAGGTGAGTAGGGAGCATGAGGAATCACTTCAAAGTTGTTATCACGAAGAAACAGTTGCGTAACGTTAGCTCGATGTGTGGGTGCGTTGTCTTGGTGAAGCAGCACACGCGCAGCCCTTCCCGGACGTTTTTGTTGCAGTGCAGGAAGGAATTTGTTCTTCAAAACATTTTCGTAGGATGCACCTGTTACCGTAGTACCCTTTGGAACGCAATGGGTAAGGATTACGCCCTCGCTGCCCCAGAACATGGACACCATCATTTTTTCAGCACTGGCGGTTACCTGAAATTTTTTTGGTGGCGGTGAATCTGTGTGCTTCCATTGAGCTGACTGGCGCTTTGTTTCTGGATTGAAAAATGGCATCCATGTCTCATCCATTGTCACAACCGACCAAAAGAAAGTCCCATTCATGCTGTCGTTGTGCGTCAACATTGCTTGGCAACATACCACATGGGCAGCCATGTGGTCGTCCGTCAGCATTCGTGGCACCCACCTGGATGACACTTTTCGCATTTTCAGGTCGTCATGCAGGATTGTGTGCACAGAACCCACAGAAATGCCAACCCTGGAGGCGATCTGTTCAACAGTCATTCGGCGATCCCCCAAAACAATTCTCTCCACTTTCTCGATCATGTCGTCAGACCAGCTTGTGCGAGCCCGAGGTTGTTTCGGTTTGTTGTCACACGATGTTCTGCCTTCATTAAACTGTCGCACCCACGAATGCACTTTCGACACATCCATAACTCCATCACCACATGTCTCCTTCAACTGTCGATGAATTTCAATTGGTTTCACACCACGCAAATTCAGAAAACGAATGATTGCACGCTGTTCAAGTAAGGAAAACGTCCCCATTTTAAGTATTTAAAACAGTTCTCATTCTCGCCACTGGTGGTAAAATTCCATCTGTCGTACGGTGCTGCCATCTCTGGGACGTATTGACAATGAACGCGGCTTCATTTTAAAACAATGCGCATGATTCTATCTCTTTCCAGTCCGGAGAAAAAAAATCGGAGGCCTTAGAACTTGAATGCACCTCGTAAAAATACGTCTACAATGAGAGATAGCGAAGCTATGTACATCATGGAGATCGCGTAAATTATTCATACATTTACATTATTAACATCCTTTTTTACAGTCCAAAGGGACTACGATGTAAGGTTGTTTTGACTTTTCTGTATTCTAAATCAGTTCTTGCGACAGCTATTTCTTTTTCGTTTTCTTCACATTTTTGCTGCAACCATTTCGTCTTTATTTCCATGCACTTTCTATTAGTTTCGTTCCTAAGTGACTTCAATTGTTGTGTTTCTGTCTTTCCCTCAACATTTTTGTACTTCCTTCTTCCATCGATTAATTTAAATATTCCTTTTGTCGCCCAAGGTTTCTTCTCAGTTTTCTTCCCCAGGTCTTGTGATTCCATTTTTAGAGGTGTCCATTCCTTTTCAACTGAACTGCCTTCTCAAGTATTCATTATCACAGTTTCTACAGCCTTACATATCTTCAACGCGTCGCATCATTGCTCTGTACTTCAGTATACCACTTTTTTTGCCCATTAATTCTTCTTTACTAGTCCCTTAAACTTCGGCCTACTTTTCATCACTGCTAAATTGTGATCCGAGTCTATATCTGCTTCTGGTTACATCTTACAATCCAGTATGTAATTTTCGAATCTCTGTCTGACCATGATGTGATCTAACTGGAATTTTCCCGTATCTCGCAACCCTTGTCAAGTATGCGTTCTCGTCTTGTGATTCTTTAACAGAGAATTCGCTATTATTAGCTGAAATTTATTGCAGAACTAAATTAGTCTTTTCCTATCTCATACCTGCTAACAAGCCCATATTCTTTTCTAACCCTTCCTTCTACTCCTTCCCCTACAACCGCGTTCCAGTCTCCCACGTATATTATGTTATCATCTCTCTTTAGATACAGAATTACCCGGCCAGAATTCTTGTATACTTTCTGTATCGTTACATCTTCTTCTTGCGACGTCGGCATATTCATCGGTATTATTCTTGTTGTCGTTGATTTGCTGTCGATTCTAATAACAACTCAAGTTCAGAACTGTTCACAGTAACTCAGTCGCTGCCCTACCTTCTTATTCACAAATAGTCGTTTTTCGTTATACCATTTTGTGCTGCTGTTGATGTTATCTTGTATTCGTGTGACCATAAATCCTTACCTGCTCCTATTTCACTTCACTGACCCCTACTATGTCCAGATGAGCGTGTGCTTTTCCTTCTGCAGATGATCTAGCTGCGCTACTACGTTCAAAGATCGGACATTCCGCAGTGTACTATCTGCGTAATAACTGGGGAAACTTTGAATGTTTTAGTCACAACGGGGTCCGTCGCAACCACAGATTGTCCCACCCAGTCTGCTACACTGGTTGTCACTGGGCAGATTTTAAATATCCTTTGTTTCTTCAATACTGCATAGTTTGTGTTACAAAGCTATTTCCAAATGTTTGTGAAGGATACTCCATAAAAATAGATATTTTATACTCACAAGCATCAAGTCGAATAATGGTGAAGAAGTTGGTTGTTGGTAAGACTTGAGAATTCAATATATGAAACGAAACGTATGTGGAACAACAGTGATGCGTAGCTTTTGACGTTATTGATTCTGTATATAGCAGGTAGAAAATAGAGGTTAGCAAAGGCTCTCTACAATTACGGCACAAAGAATGGAAACTTTATTGAGTAATGTGAAGCCTACGCACATTCGTTACGGCTAGTGGTTTAGTAGCTCAATGACAGATACTTGGATGGATCGCGACACTGAGCTGACTAATATTATCAATGACGGCGGTCCGAGACCTAAGTTAACAGATAAGAAAGGTTAACAAGGGAGGAGCTACTTTCCCGTATTTTAAGTTGATTTGCGAACGATAAAAAAATAACTACGCAACAAAGTATTTGCCTGTTTGTGAATCATGGTTTATTGACAACCTTGTTTCGATATCTTCGTTCGTTCATAGAATTTTGGGTTTTGGTACTGTGGAGGGCACCTTTCATATAAAATTCGATGAAGTCTGATTGGAATGTATCGCAAGGCATCTTTGTCACTTGAGCCCGTTTAAAGAGACATGCAGGAAAGTGATGACAAAACTACGTAAACACTTAGATCTGTGCAGATTATATCTTGCAAATTTATAGCGGCCAATAATTATTTCAGTACAACATTTTTGAATGAAAAAAGTTTTGATTATCTTCTGTTTGATTACTTTATGGTTTCCATGTGAGATTTATCCTCCGTTTTGCGTGTAGTTGAATGCAGTTTTTCAACAAGAGTGCTTCTAAAAGTAAGGTAGTAAACCATCGTATGGCTAGCGATTTTTTCGACTGCGTGAATGCTACATTAGGAATGCAATAGATCACCACAGTAGCCACATGACCCGCCTGGTACTTCCATTATCCGTTGAAAGACGCATGGCCTGACGTTGAAGCACATTGTGTTATTCGGTCTTTTGCCTAAAGTACATCTCATCAAAATAATTTCGTCGCTATTTTTTTTTTAAGAATGTACAAGAACAGCCACGGTTTCTGCTACTGTAGAATAAATGTGTGTCCTAAAGGAGGACATGGTCTGGGAATTACGTCCTTCACGGGCAACGGTGTGTGCGCGCCATGTTTATCTCATTCAGTACTACGATCTTCGCACTAATTATGCTCATGTAATCATTTAATTAAAACTTTTGATTATCTTTTGAAAAAATCAGCTACGAAAAGACGCGTCTCCGCTTAGTGTCAAAGTGAGTCACACGCGGTCACTTAAGCTCTGGGCGTGAACGGATGAAGTAACGGTACCTTGATGATTGAATCATTAGAGATGGAGCACAAAATCGGATTAAATAGGGATGGAGATTGAAAATTCAAATTGCTCTGAGCACTGTGGGACTTAACATCTGTGGTCATCAGTCCCCTAGAACTTAACACTACTTAAACCTAACTAACCTAAGGACATCACACACATCCATGCCCGAGGCAGGATTCGAACCTGCGACCGTAGTGGTCACACGGTTCCAGACTGAAGCGCCTAGAACCGCACGGCCTGGAGATTGAAACTAGCATGTCCTTTCCAAAGTAACCGTTCCAGATTAGGCTTAATCGATATAGAGAAATCTCGGAAAACCTAAATCTGGATATACAGAGCTGATTTATGTCTTGAACTTACCAAATAAGAGTCCAGTTTACCAAATGAAAGTCCAGTGTTTTAACCGGTGGGCCATTTCTCTTAGTTTGCTATACGTCGCAGAGTCACGTGCACGCTATTCCGCTTCATGAAGGGTTGTTGGTCCTTCATCGTCTATTTAATAAGACTAAAACATGAGACTTGTAGACTTCACCGATGACAAGAGAAGCATCTCTGGTGTGGAAAATCGCACAACCACCACCACCACCACCACCACCACCACCACCCACCACTATCACCACAAAAAAAAAACAAAAAAAAAACAGGTAAACGCAGAGACTTGACGTAGATAGTTTTCTGTACCACCGTCGGTGTTTAAGTGAAATAACGGATGAAATGTTTGGTGAAATATAATGATTGTTTAACTGCAGTGAATACAGGAGCCGTAGGAGGGTGTGCCATTGTAACTGTGCGTGGATTAAGGTATGGCTATGAGGGATCCTGCAGTCGCATCTTCAGAGTAACAAGCGTATCATTGCATCATCTTTCGCATTTTACTAACGGAAGACACTAAGGGCAACTCACTCCTAGGGTACAACAGTATGTGCTCTGCAAACATTTTATCGATGAATTGTTAAACTGTAGGTTTATTTTGAACATACTGTACTTGGTGTTTCAAAAATCGCATTATTTGTAATTCGTCGCTAGAAATGCGTAAAACGCTGCTGTTTTTGTGCTGTGAGTGTGTCAAGTGAGACTTGTTGGTTTGTGTTTACTTCCACTGTTCATTTTTCCAGTTTGCCTGTAATCCCTTTTACGGGATGTATTTTTCAGAAATGATTTGCTATGCCATACAAATAAACACCTTAAAGACACATCACATAACGACACACGGTGATTCAGATGATTTTCTTTATGATGGAACGTCGTATACTAAGCATATATTTTCGCAAGATTGCTCTTTAGTACGAGGAAGAATCGGAAAGTAACGCACAATAATTTTCTTCTCTCCTGGTATTGCAGCAGGAATGTTGAAATTTCACGAAGATGTAGTTTGAAGTTTGCGCTACTGAGGGTATTTTATTTTGGTGTGCAGCTGTAGCTAGAGAAGCTTGAACTACGAAACAAACATGGCAACGCATGTTACTGTCGTCAGCTTGTGAAAAGCAGCGAAGTGTAGTTTGACATTTGTGGGCCAAAGGTAATAAACCGAGTGAAGTTCAGAGAGACACGCGTGGCTTGTATGGGAATGACTGTATGATCCGTAGCAATGTCTCCAGGTTATGTGCATTCTCCCAAGAAGGCAGTGTGAACCTTGTGATTCGCCACGCTCCGGGCTGTCGGTAACAGCTGCAATCCTGCAGAATGTCGGAGTCATTGAGGCAGCAGCTTCGAAGGACCTGCGTGTGCAAATGTGAACCTTATCGCAACAGTTCAACATTTCTGATGGCTCAGTGTATGATATTGTTCATGACACATTAAAATATCGTAAAGTTAGTGCTCGCTGGGTGCCTAAGAACTTGACAGACAGCCATAAGGGCCAGCGAATGATGACAAGCTTGGATCAGAAGGCCGCAGAAGGGCATGACTTTCTGAAAGGAATCGTCACTGGTGAGGAGTCATGTGTGTACCAATACACGCTCGAAACCAAACAGACCTCTATGGAGTGGAAACCTGCTGGTTCCCATGTACGAAAAATATCCAGAGTGACTCAGTCTGCAAGGAAAGTACTTGTGTCCGTGTTCTGGGGAATGCAGGATGTGATGTTGGTAGAGACCACTGTGAATGCTACAACCTACGTGCTCGCAGCATGCACCTTATAGTCTGGACCTTGCACCGTCTGCTCCCATGAAGAAATTCCTGACTGGCCAATGCTTTGTGACATATGCGGAAGTAAAATCAGCAATCTGAATATGACTGTAGTCCAACCAAACGAACTTCTACAAACAGGACATATTTAAACGGTACAACGGCGGGAGGAATGTGTTGACAACATTGGTAACTATGAAGAAAATAAGGTAAAATATGTCAGTTCACTTTTGATTTTTTCCTTTTCGTTAACTATTAAACTTTTTGTGCTAATAAAATTATTGTGTGTTAGTTTCCAATCTTCCCTCGTATATTGTTGTTGTTGTTGTTGTGGTCTTCAGTCCAGAGTGATTTGATGCAGCTCTCCATGCTACTCTATCCTGTGCAAGCTTCTTCATCTCCGAGTAACTACTGCAACCTACATCCTTCTGAATCTGCTTAGTGTATTCATCTCTTGGTCTCCCTCTACGATTTTTACCCTCCACACTTCCCTCCAATACTAAATTGGTGATCCCTTGGTGCCTCAGAAAGTGTTCTACCAATGCGATCCCTTCTTTTAGCCAGGTTGTGCCACAAATTCCCCTTCTCCCCAATTCTATTCAGCACCTCCTCATTAGTTACATGAGCTACCCATCTAATCTTCAGCATTCTTCTGTGGCACTACATTTCGAAAGCTTCTATTCTCTTCTTGTCAAAACTATTTATCGTCCATGTTTGCTTCCAAACATGGCCACACTCCATACAAATACTTTCAGAAAAGACGTCCTGACACTTAAATCTATACTCAAAATTAACAAATTTCTCTTCTTCAGAACCGCTTTCCTTGCCATCACCAGTCTACATTTTATATCCTCTCTACTTTGACTATCATCAGATATTTTGCTTCTCAGATAGCAAAACCCATCTGCTATCTTAAGAGTCTCATTTCCTAATCTAATTTCCTCAGTATCATCTGATTTAATTCGACTACATTCCATTATCCTCGTTTTGCTTTTATTGATGTTCATCTTATATCCTCTCAAGACACTGTCCGTTCGGTTCAACTGTTCTTCCAGGTCCTTTGCCGTCTCTGACAGAATTACAATGTCATCGGCAAACCTCAAAGTTTTAATTTCTTCTCCATGCATTTGAATTCCTACTCCAAATTTTCTTTTGTTTCCTTTATTGCTTGCTCAATGTATAGATTGAATAACACCGGTAATAGGCTTGAACCCTGTCTCACTACCTTTTGAATCGCTGCTTCTCTTTCATGTCCCTCGACTCTTATAACTGCCACCTGGTTTCTGTAAAATTATGAGTAGCGTCTCACTTCCTGTATTTTACCCCTGTCACTTCAGAATTTGAAAGAGAGCATTCCATTTAATATTGTCAAAAGCTTTCTCTAAGTCTAAAAATGCTAGAAACGTAGGTTTGCCTTTCCTTAATCTATTTTCTAAGATAAGTCGTAGCGGCAGTATTGCCTCGTGTGTTCCAACATTTCTACGGAATGCAAACTGATCTTCCCCGAGGTCGGCTTCTACCAGTTTTCCCATTCGCCTGTAAAGAAATCGTGTTAGTATTTTGCAGCCATGACTTATTGAACTGATAGTTCGGTAATTTTCACACCTGTCGACACCTGCTTTCTGTGGGATTGAAATTATTATATTCTTCTTGAAATATGGGGGTATTTCACCTGTCTCTTACATCTTGCTTGCCAGTTGGTAGAGTTTTGTCATGGCTGTCTCTTGCAAGGCTACTAGTAGTTCTAATGGAATGTTGTCAGCTCCTGGGGCCTTTTTTTGACTGAGATGTTTCAGTGCTGTGGAAAATTCTTCACGCAGTATCATATCTCCCATCTCGACTTCATATATATGTCCTCTTCCATTTCCATAATATTGTCTCAAGTAAATCGTATATTATGGTTTCGACATCTGCAACTTGTAAATTGTTTCACTCCATTAAGGTAATTCTCTCTCTCTCTCTCTCTCTCTCTCTCTCTCTCTCTCTCTCTCTCTCTCTCCCTCCCTCCCTCCCTCCCTCCCTCCCCCCCTCCCCCCCCCCCCTTTCTCTCTCTCTCCCCCACCTCCGTAGGTAGGCAACCATTGCGGTACGAGTCCTATGGCAGAGTTGCAGGAGCAGTGTCCCAACCGCGAGCTCCACTTGTCAGTCCACTTAAGATAATTGGTAGCGACCGCGGCCGCTGCCATTGCAGGGTTTCAGTGCCCCAGTCTCTCATCCAGCCCCACCCCCACCACCACCCCGACCCCCTAGTTGCTGGAACTGTGGCTGGACAGTGTTCCCGCGCGACGGCTCCATTCCGATTCTGTACAGCTTCATTTCATTAGCAGACCGTCCACCCGCTTCCTCTCCACTCTTGTTTGTGTTCTGTCTCGTTCTCAGTTCGGATCTGTCTGAAGCCTGAAGTTTTCGCGCATGCGGGGACTAGTTGGTGCAAGGGGTAGTTTCATTACAAAATGTCAATACGTCCCACATTTTCGCTGTCGACGCCTGAATACAAGAATTAATGCCGCTAATACAATGATCGTAGAGCTATGAAGAACAACCCGTTGACAGGAGGAAGCATTTTGTTTCACGGCTGTAAAAATAGAAATTTTCCTGTATCGCTGGAATGAGATCAGTACCAACACGAATGCTACTGTCATTAGATTATCATTACTACCTTGTAACAAAATCAGATGATGGATTTAAGGCTTATCCAGAGATAAGTATAGACTCGGAGCACAATTTGGTAATGATGAAGAGTAGACCGAAGTTTAAGAGACTAGTCAGGAAGAATCAGTGTGCAAGGGAGTGGAATATGGAAGTACTAAGAAATGAAGAGATAAGCTTGAAGTTCTCTGAGGCTATAGATAATGCATCAATGAATGCCTCAGTAGGCAGTTAGTTACAATTGCCATGGATAATTTTGCACGATACATCGTATTGATCTGGTAGGAGTTATTATACTTTCATATCGCATATTAATTTGTACATATGATTACATTCTGAACATTTCTTAGGGCTATTTTAACAAAGTGAATAGTTTATTTGAAGGAGAATGGACATCTCTGAAAAGGGCAATCACAGAAGTTGGAGGCAAAACCATAGGTGCAACGAAGGTGGCTGGGAAGAAACAGTGGGTAACAGAAGACATACTTCAGCTGATAGACGAAAGAAGGAAATACGGAGTATTCAGGGAACTTAATGAATAGGGAAATACAAGTCACTTAGAAATGGAATTAATTAGTAACTGAAGGGAAACTAAGACGAAATGACTACATCAAAAAGTCAAGAAATCGAAAAATAAATATTTGTCGAAAAAGCTCACACAGCCTA
The DNA here is from genome assembly GCF_021461395.2 of Schistocerca americana. Taxonomy (NCBI): domain Eukaryota; kingdom Metazoa; phylum Arthropoda; class Insecta; order Orthoptera; family Acrididae; genus Schistocerca; species Schistocerca americana. Next base: position 184,398,223 of record NC_060123.1, read on the forward strand.
TAGAAGTGTTAAAACAACCGTCGGTGAAATTTCAAGCAAAGTCGGTAAGATTAAGGGTGCAGTGGGAATTGCGAGGGAGCTTATAGGTGGAAAGACTACGTTGAAGGCCTTCATGAAGTGGGGACTTACATGATGACGTGATAGGAGGAGGAACAGGAGTAGGGAAGAGATAGTAGGATCCAGTATTAGAATCAGGATTTAGAAGAGCTTTGGAAGACTTAAAATCGAATAAGGCGGAAGGAGTATATAACATTCCATCGGAATTTCTAAAATCATTGAGGGAAGTGTAAAGAAAACTGTTATTCACTTTGGTGTGTAGAAGGTATGAGAAACATGGACTTTCGGAAAAACATCGTCCGCACAATTCCGAAGACTGCAAGAACCGACAAGTTCGAGAACTATCGCAGAATCAGCTTAAGATCTTATGCATCCAAGTTGCTGACAAGAATAACATATAGAAGAATGGACGTTGCGGTTGGAAGCAAGACCGAAGAAAAATCAAGACAGATTCATAGGAATTATTGACCTAAAAAAAGCATTCGACAGTGTAAACTACTTCAAGATGTTCGAAATTCTTAGAAAAATAGGGATAAGCTACAGGAAAGGACGGGTAATGTACAGTATGAACAAGAGCTAAGAGGTTATAATAAGAGTGGACGACCAAGAACGAAGTGCACGGATTACGAAGGGTTAAGACACGGATGAAGTCTTTCGGCCCTGCGGTTCAGTCTGTACTTCGAAGATCCAGTGACGGAAGTAAAAGGAAGGTTCAAGAATGGGTTTAAATTCAAGTAGTCTAATGAATACGCAATATGGTTTTAGAGTAAATCGAAGGAAGACGAAAGTAATGAGAAGTAGCAGAAATCAGAACAGCGAGAAACTGGACATCGGAATTGTTGATCACGAAGTAGATGATGCTAAGGATTTCTGCTACCCATATAGCAAAATAACACACGACCATTGGCAAAAAGGACATTCCTGGCTGATAGAAGTCTATTAATATCAAACATAGGTCTTACTTTGAGGAAGAAATTTCTAAGAATGTTCTGCGAGGTAACATAGCAAACATGTTCGGGCTCACATGCGATTCCTCTTCGTCTAAATGACTGAAAGTCGTCTAGGGGTTGAACCGCACGTGACGCATTACAAAATGGTTCAAATGGCTCTGAGCACTACGCGACTTAACATCTGAGGTCATCAGTCGCCTAGAACTTAGAACTAATTAAACCTAACTAACCTAAGGACAGCACACACATCCATGCCCGAGGCAGGATTCGAACCTGCGACCGTAGCGGTCGCTCGGCTCCAGACTGTAGCGCCTAGAACCGCACGGCCACTCCGGCCGGCGTGACGCATTACAAGCCCTAAAGCAGACACTTGTGACCCTTTGGTTAAATTGTCTGGCTGATGGCAAGTTTGCAAAATGCCAAGTTAATATAAATGCAATAACAGTAATAATAATATCGGGAACTAAATTAACGACCCATAAATAATGTAGACCACACAGTTGCTATTTGCTTAGGATAATGTTTATTCAGAAAGCAAACTAATAGCGAAAGTGGTCGTATTTAGAGTTACTGTTACACTCGAGCGCGTATTCATTTGATACAGTTCGATCATTCACAATCTCATCGCGAAACACAAGTCCAATACCCCGCCTCCTTAACTAGGCGAAACGTGAAGAGCTCACAACAGGCGCTCGGCTGCTCCCGCGATACCACACAACGCGAAATTTTCTAAGTCGTTTCACTCCTCCAGCCGAACTGTCCACTTTCGCGTCTGCATCAGCACTGACTCCCTGGCCGTCCCCGGCCGCGTTTCTCGCTCGCCGAACATACTCGCTCAACTGACTAGGGTGAAGGCTGCAGGGTGTGATCCCTTAGACCTTAACCTAAATCACCACATAAAGTGTTTCAAAAAGTCGATCCCATCGCTGGGGACCACTCCTTGTTAGCGTCCTTTAGCTAGTAGGAAAAACATACAGGCAGTGCTAATTTCTGTATAAGGATTAACAAAAAGCATCCGTTGCCCATCTTCCTCACAGTAATCGATACGGTTATAGAGCTCTCTGTGTTGAGAAACTGTAACTGATTCCGGTAAGATGATTACTATTTTCACTACCATCGTTGTCATACTGCTATTGTAGCTGTTCATCTTCGTGGTGTAGGGCGTCCGTTAGCGAAAGCCCGCAGGGTCGAAGCAGTGAAGGTGGTAGGAAATGCTCTTTCAAGCAGACGTGAAAAGATTAACAATTCGCCATGGCTGAGGAGTAACTAATTAACTGCAGCTCTCCAACTTGTCCAGGTGGGTTTCTTGTTGGAGCTCTAGCTTCTCCCCCCCCACCCCCCCACACACACACATGAAACTATATAATTATACGTTTGAAACTCCTTCTGTATCCTCAGAAGATACGTGTGCGTTCCCTTGTTACGAAAACAAATGATTCAGAATGTACATTTTTTCCTTGATATTGATGAAACAACAATGTCTCTTCTGTAAAAGTTAGTGAACGTAATTTTGCAGTGCCTGTCTTGCGTCTAATCGTATCGTCCTAACTTAAAGGCCGATGACGGGTCTTAATTTACACTCCTGGAAATTGAAATAAGAACACCGTGAATTCATTGTCCCAGGAAGGGGAAACTTTATTGACACATTCCTGGGGTCAGATACATCACATGATCACACTGACAGAAACACAGGCACATAGATACAGGCAACAGAGCATACACAATGTCGGCACTAGTACAGTGTATATCCACCTTTCGCAGCAATGCAGGCTGCTATTCTCCCATGGAGACGATCGTAGAGATGCTGGATGTAGTCCTGTGGAACGGCTTGCCATGCCATTTCCACCTGGCGCCTCAGTTGGACCAGCGTCCGTGCTGGACGTGCAGACCACGTGAGGCGACGCTTCATCCAGTCCCAAACATGCTAAAGGGGGGACAGATCCGGAGATCTTGCTGGCCAGGGTAGTTGACTTACACCTTCTAGAGCACGTTGGGTGGCACGGGATACATGCGGACGTGCATTGTCCTGTTGGAACAGCAAGCTCCCTTGCCGGTCTAGGAATGGTAGAACGATGGGTTCGATGACGGTTTGGATGTACCGTGCACTATTCAGTGTCCCCTCGACGATCGCCAGTGGTGTACGGCCAGTGTAGGAGATCGCTCCCCACACCATGATGCCGGGTGTTGGCCCTGTGTGCCTCGGTCGTATGCAGTCCTGATTGTGGCGCTCACCTGCACGGCGCCAAACACGCATACGACCATCATTGGCACCAAGGCAGAAGCGACTCTCATCGCTGAAGACGACACGTCTCCATTCGTCCCTCCATTCACGCCTGTCGCGACACCACTGGAGGCGGGCTGCACGATGTTGGGGCGTGAGCGGAAGACGGCCTAACGGTGTGCGGGACCGTAGCCCAGCTGCATGGAGGCGGTTGCGAATGGTCCTCGCCGATACCCCAGGAGCAACAGTGTCCCTAATTTGCTGGGAAGTGGCGGTGCGGTCCCCTACGGCACTGCGTAGGATCCTACGGTCTTGGCGTGCAGCCGTGCGTCGCTGCGGTCCGGTCCCAGGTCGACGGGCACGTGCACCTTCCGCCGACCACTGGCGACAACATCGATGTACTGTGGAGACCTCACGCCCCACATGTTGAGCAATTCGGCGGTACGTCCACCCGGCCTCCCGCATGCCCACTATACGCCCTCGCTCAAAGTCCGTCAACTGCACATACGGTTCACGTCCACGCTGTCGCGGCATGCTACCAGTGTTAAAGACTGCGATGGAGCTCCGTATGCCACGGCAAACTGGCTGACACTGACGGCGGCGGTGCACAAATGCTGCGCAGCTAGCGCCATTCGACGGCCAACACCGCGGTTCCTGGTGTGTCCGCTGTGCCGTGCGTGTGATCATTGCTTGTACAGCCCTCTCGCAGTGTCCGGAGCAAGTATGGTGGGTCTGACACACCGGTGTCAATGTGTTCTTTTTTCCATTTCCAGGAGTGTAGTTCAAGTTCCCAGGCCATTAAGTGTAAGCGTCATCACTACAATAATTGTTGAAAAAATGGAGTCTCTAGCATGGAAGGCACGCTGACGCTCATCACTTGGAGACTGTGGTGCAACTCGCTTTAAAAGCTGAAGGCCGATTATGGGCTGTCTACTCAGTAGGAGGTATGAAAGCAGAATGTTCAAAATTCTTCGTAGTGTTGCAGAGGACTGTTGAGACAAGTAGGTGGATTAGGGTATATGTAGTTACAAACATCTGGTAACTCCTAAAACAATTGGTCTCTTGTTATTTATTTCCTGTTGGGAGACAAATTCTAAACACGCGAACTGTGCTGACAAGTGTAAAATACGTATGTGGTGTTCTTGTTCGACACCTACAGTAGGTAATTTATTGTGACCGTATATGAGACAATAATGTAATACATTGATTACACTTCGCACTAAGTTATAACTAGCTGCGATGTTCAGTCTACATTTATGCTGTTACTAGCCACAGTGCCCGGCGTTCGGCGGGATGTTGGAGATCTGCCACAAAACGTGATTGGCTCTGTGCCTATTAGCATTTTTAATTCACTTTTTCAAGGCATTTTCCCGAACTCCATGTTTTCCCCTACATGAAAAGATGATTAAATGCGCCATCTGTTCTTACATTTTGCTGGTAACTACCTCATTGTGCGTTTGGAGAATTCGTTTTCTCTTGTTTCATTTCAGTTTGCATGGTTTCAAGTATAACTGTGTTTGAGCACTACTCGAACTGTTCGAACAGTTCACGTCACAGTTAGGGAAATCTCAGGTTCTGTTCGATTTTTTGATCGGTCCGCTATCTAGTGACTTTGGTTCGTAGTATATTCAAGACCTGCCTTAGCATTTGTATGGCACAGTGGATTTTAATCATAAAAGTAAGTGTAAAACACGGAGTAAAATATCGTCCATGGCATACTTCATATGTAACAGCGATTTTTCGTTAATATTTTTCAATGTTTCATCTGAATGTAGACATTTGAAGCAAATATGCCAAGGAATTTGCAGTAAATCGGTCAAGTACTTTTCGCTATATTGGGTAACAACGTGTACATAAAAAATATAAGACGTCTTAAGTCTGCTCGAAGTAAATCGGCCAAGAACTTCTATAGAGATGTTTGGTAACAACTTTTCCCCTTTATACACTGAGGTGACAAGAGTCATGGGATAGCGATATGCACATGTACAGGTGGCAGTATTATCGCGTACACATGGTATAAAACGAGATGTAAAAGGGCAGTGCGTTGGCGAATCTGTCATATGTGCTCAGGTGATTTATGTGGAAAGCTTTCCAACGTGAATTAACTTACTTTGCACGCAGAATGGTGGTTGGAGCTAGATCCATGGGACGTTCAGTATCTGAAATCGCTAGGGAATTCAATATTCCGAGATCCACAGTGTCAAGAATGTGCCGGGAATACCAAATTTTAGGCAGTACCTCTCACCGCGGACTTAACGATCGAGAGCAGCGGCCTTTGCATTGAGTTGTCAGTGCTAACAAACAAACAACACTGCGTGAAACAACCGCAGATATCAGTGTGGAACGTACGATGAACGTATTTTAGGATAGTGCGGCGACATTTGGCGTTAATGGGCTATAGTAACAAACGACCGACGGGGTTACCATAGCTAGCAACATGATGTAGCCTGCAGCGCCTCTCGTGGACTCGTGATCCTATCGGTTGGACCCTAGACGAGTGGAAAACCGTGGTCTCGTCATATGAGTCCAGATTTCAGTTGGGAAGAACTGATAGAAGGGTTCGAGTGTGACGCAGACCCCACGAACCACTGACTCAAGTTATCAACAAGACACCGTCAAGTTGCTGGTCGCTGCATAATGATGATAGCTGTGTTTCCATGAAATGGACTGAGTCCTCTGGTCCATCTGAAGTGATCATTGCCCGAAAGTGGTTATGTTCGGCTACGGCTACATGGAAACCATTTGCAGCCATTTATGGAATTTATGTCCCCAAATAACGATGGAATTTTTATGATGGCAATGCGCCATGATCCTGGGCCACAATTTTTTCCGATTGGTTTGAAGAAAATTCTAGACAAATCGAGTAAACTATTTGGCCACCCAAATCGTCCGACTTGAATCCCGTCGAACGTGTATGGAACATAATCTAGAGGTCATTTAGTGTACAAAACCCTGCACCGGCGGCACTGCTATGGACGCAGCATGTCTTAATATTTCTGCAGGGGGCTTCCAACTACTTCTTGAGTCCATGTCTCGTCGAGTTGCTACACTACGCCGGGCAAAAGGGGGTCCGATACGATATTAGGAGGTATCCCATGACTTTTGTCATCTCACTGTATATTACATACAGATTACAAAACGTTATGTTCAGCGATCTTCCCCTTGTCTTGTAACTAGGAGTGCGAGAAATTTCATCAAAATCGGAATAAAACTGTAGATTTGTATGAATTACAAGCAAACAAACACCGTTCTTTATGGATTTTACGCAATCGTAGGGGGGCCAAACCTTAAAATGTTAATTCAGATTAAGTTGAAGTTTTCAGTACCCTTCTATTAAGGCGGAGGATTTCGTTGTAATGTTATGGAAGAAACTATGTCATGTAAGCTTTAGATCGGATTGGATTTTCCGAAAAAGAAAGAAAAAAAGAAAAGATGTCATTTCCTGGTTGTTAATTTTGAGAAGTTTTTCCACTTATTTCGATATTACGTTTCCTCTGTCTTTTGTGTGTGTATCCTGTGACGTTACGAAGGGCTATAAACATTGATTTGTTTGACGTTGACATTGAGGCAGGTCCTGCGGGACAGAAAAGGAAAGTGGGAAGGAAATCAGAAATATTGAACCTGCCGATACCACTCACCGGAATCTAAAATGTGCCAAGTACACGCCTTATTCTCATAACAAGACATTCGTTGGTTTCGCCAACTCACAACAAAACTGCTCTTATAGCTCGCACTGTACTCCAGAGAATTGTGTCACCACGACCTATATTTAAAAAAATATATAAATAAATAAGTCCGATATCGACAGATTCAGCCCACCTAGAAACTGTTAATGTATGCAAACAAAAACCGATTAAAGAGGGACAAGTATTTAGGCGAGGATGATAAGATTTGGAGGTTCCGAAATATGTTGCCTCAAGTATGTAACAGGGCTCACTTTCAGTGACCTTGCAGAATCTGAAATAAAAATTCAGAGAGGAGGGAAGGAATACAACGAAAACAAAGGAGATTTTCTTTTGCTTTTCCCCTCTTGTGTATGTGGTATGTCGGAGCCAACTACAGTTGCTTACATTTTACGAGATCCCTGCGGATTGAAGCGCCAATATCCACGTGCAGCTGGTTTAGAGTGGAAGTATTTTGCCCGCTCCACAATCGGAAGCCAATTATAAGTTTCTGAAGTCCCTTGGCGTCTGGCTTTCATTATTAGTTGGTCTTGTCGGTAGCAGGGCTGACGCTTCCTGGCGATCGGTCGGCACACCTCCTCGCACTTCTAAACTAGTGTCATTTGCGAGTTTTCGGAAGCTGTCTCGCGCCATGTTGCAAGAGGATTTCGTGTCGCATCTGGCGATGCTAAGGCAACATCTAATCTCATCTCGTGACTTAACTTTTTTTTTTGCCATCGCTACAAGCCCTTTGAAGACGTGGCGAAACCGGGAGAACAGGAACTTGTTTTAACGTGGAATTTGTATTAAACTCGTCAATCCAATGTCGTTTTTATAACAACATGAGAGATGCCGACAGACGGTGGAGGTGCGGTTGTGACACATTGTACTCGTAAACGGGAGGAGCAGGGGTTCAAATCTCCCTTTCGCCGTTCTGTCTAAAGTTTCCTGTGGTTTTCTTAAATCATTTGCAGCAAATGCTGCACTAGTTCCTTAGAACACACACTCTTTGCGATTTGATGAGATGTTAAACCGTAACGTTTTTTCCTCTCTTCATACAAACGAACAGGCAGCCTAAATAAGCATTATTTTTTTCTTTCATGTGAGTGTACTATGCCACCGTCACTTTGTGGGCGATGTCTGGGCAAGTTCTATAACTTACTCCTAAGATGACAGTATCAGAGCGAAAGAAACAGCTGTGTACAACTTGTATAGATCGCTAAGGGTAACACCAAGATAGGTGATTGGGAAATAATAATATTTCGGAATGATGGGAAAACGATGAGCTCGGAGTGAGGCTAGTGTGATGTTGCCAGTAATAATTTGAGTATTCTGCCTTAGGTTGTCTGAATCGCTTATCATGTTACTTCGGTGAACTATTTTTGCCCTACCTGTTCCTTAACGTTGCTTGGTAGTGTGATTAACATGTTGAGTTTTATCTCATCTACGTAATGATTGCACAGATTTTGTCGTCAATGAGAGTATGTTACTAAATGGTAGACAGGTAAACTCCTTTGACAATTATGGCCTTTAACGAGTGCTGTGTTCGAAATGTAATATCAGTTAAAATTAGTCAGAACTTCCAGCTGCGTAATATTGTCGGGATATAATCACTTGTACCCATCGATGTTGTTCCAGAGAATGAAGTGATTCGCACAACAGGGCGTGTGATAGGGATGGAAGAAACCGATCGGCTGGAACAGATACCGGTATTTTAGTTCTGAATAACCGATATTTTTCGGTATTCGTTTGGTGTCCCTTATAACAGGTGTTTTTCATTTTTTACTGATAACTGGGTAAAAAACTCGAATACCAATTAGCCATTATGGCAGTGCTAAAATTTTTGGCATTTAAGTAAAACATTTTTTAAAAACGAGTAATTATTATTCGTAAAATTTCCATCTTCGTTATTATAGAAAATGGGAAAAAGAGTCCAGTGCTATGTAATAACAATGCCGACAGAAACAGGCGACAAACATTTGCATATGAATTGGTTCAGAATAAGAATTGGTACAGAATTGCTCACTCAATAATGTACCTGTTACGCTGTGGCGCGGCCTATTGGATTGTACGCGTGAACATACAGTGGCTTGCACCATCTGCTCTGTAAGTAGTTTCTCGCAGTTGTCGGACATCAATTGTATTACAAAATGACACCATCCCTCGTCTCGAAGTAATTTACAGTGCGCGGTATCACTGAAGTACAACGCCAAATTTGTTTCACAAGATTAAGAACGGCTGGAGCCACAACGAACGTGCGTCACCAGAGGCCTACTAAGAGAAAACTTAACAGTTTATTCAAAGTTTACAGTAAAAATAGAAAATAGTTGATCTGTTACCTGTATCTACATAATATGCCTTTATCTGACTGTTGCTTTCAAATACGGACAAATTAACTCGAAAAGCAGAATAGTTAATCTGTTTTCACCCTTTAGCACTGAGTATTCGTAATCTCCAAATAGTGGTGTGACCCATGATTACAACAGTTTTGAGCAGAGCTTCAAAAAAGTAGAATCAGCACGAGAATAGTGGTGATTTATAGTAGTGTTCTACCACTAATCTCTTTTCGAGAAAAGCAGCGAACGGTTGACAGATGGTTTTCTTTTATTTGCCTATTTAATTTAATATTTTGATTTTGTTTATCTTGAAACTGAGGGAGTCAAGATTTTTTAGTCGTTGTTTAATATCTGCGTATATTACAGGAAATAATAGGAATTAAAAAATCCGAAAATCGGTTATTTCAGAAACCGTTAATTTTGAGAGATTTAAATACTCAGGTACATATGTTGTGCAAGTGTGGATGTGGAAACTTTTCAAAATACGGCATCTCTTAAACGACTCGTACCAGAAATCTGCAACAAACGCCACTGACATAGTTTACCCGACTTTGTAAATGTCGATAGGCATTGTTCAGTTTAAAAAATGTATGTTTGCACAAAAAATAAACTTTTTAAGTATTATTGCAATCTGTTTATTGACTAACAATACGAGCCCCAGACTACAAATCCATTCTGTGAAAATCACACATCAATAGCACTTTCGATTCCCACAATATTTGGGGTGCAAGTTTTAGGTGAGCTTCTTCGACGATTCCTATGTTAATCAATCTTTTTGCATGACCAGCCCAAATAACTGATTAATCTTGCTACCCCCACCAATGCTGTCACTCTATTACTGCCCTTCCTACGTTACAAGTAGGATCGGAACAATGTCATTTGTTGCAGAGCATTTCTATTAATGTGAGTGGTTGCTCTTTCAGGAGACTCGTTGAGTAACATTAATGTGGCGACCCCATTTTGTTCAATTATTTCAGCTAGCCATACAGGCGCATTTGGTGCCACGACTGATTAATTAATTTCAGGCGGATGTCGTCAGAGGTGTACTACCACAGGGGCCTTCATTGTTCGAAGCTGTTACTTTCTAAGTTACAAGAGGTGAAGTGTCGATTCTTTCCTGGAGATTGCAGCTGTAAAATGACTGCACGCTTAATAAAATGTGGTCGTGTCCTGACAAACGCTACTTCAAAATTTGCCAATGGCTACTTGTGTAACGCCACCGACAGATGTGATGTGTCTGATGTGTCTGTAAATAATGATGGTGTAATGTTATTACCTGGAGAATCAGTGAACCAAACTCACGAATTGACAAAACTGATGGTGAAGGCACGTTATTGTGATGAAGGGATCATGAATGTTCGTGTGACATGTTACATATTTTTGCACAGTTTCTTGCGCGAACATTTCCAAGCGCTCGCATAAGAATGCTTTATGCGAAAATGAGTGCGCGACCAGTATATTACCGCCGTCGTACACCACGCAGAGGGATCAGGAGAAAAAGATACGAGAGATCAGGGCACGAACAGAGGCATATGAACAGTCATTTTTGTCCCGTTCAGTATGCTAATTGAATGTGACAGAAAATCGATAATACTGGTACGATATACGGTCTGCGATGCACGGAACACTGACTTGTGGAGTATATGTTATGTAGGTGTAGATAGTAATAACTGTCGACCGACTGATATCTGTTCACTGACTTACCTTCGGGGTAAAGATTGACATACACAGTTGCATTCAAATCGAGGAAAACCGTTAACACCTCTTCGACATTGAATTTAGATTGTGTTTCTCGGTGGTGGTGGTGGGGGGGGGGGGGGGGGGGGGCGTATTCTGTGTCAGCTCTGTTCGGTCACTGAACTTGTGTCTTTGTGTCGTAGCCATAAGCCTAACATTCCCACCTACGACATATATTTCTAGTTACCTTGTTCAAGGAGTTCCTAGCAAGCGAAGTCTCGATGTTTCTTGTACTGTCTGGTGAACAAGATACCAACGAATTTTCCGTTAAAATGCAAGTTCTGTGGTATACGATGGCTGGTACGCATCATATCCTTGAATTTTTGACTATGAGCGCCACCATTTGAAGTTTGGTACGTCCTGTTCAGGTGACATATTCAGTTTACTGACGACCACTTGCGAAGTGCGTTCAACTTATTTGTCGGAACTGGGGTTACAACTATTTTAACATTTTGTAGAACAATGTCATTTACGTCGTATACAATACGAAAAAATATAGTGTTTATGTTTTGTGTATGTATATTATCTGTGTTACTGTATGCAGAGCGCCGTCCTGCTTCAGAACCTCAAACGTTTCCGTTTTTCTTCCCCAATGAACTCTAAACTAACTTAAATGAGACTTTACAAAAATCTCCATGAGCACTGTAGTGCCTTTCATTCAAATAACATTTAGTCGAAAACTAAACGAGATACGAATGCACTAGAAATTCAAATGCCTCTAAGCACTATGGGACTTCACATCTGTGGTCATCAGTCCCCTAGACTTAGAACAACTTAAACCTAACTAACCTAAGGACATCACACACATCCATGCCCGAGGCAGGATTCGAACCTGCGACCGTAGCAGCAGCGCGGTTCCGGACTGAAGCGCCAAGAACCATTCAGCTACAGCGGCTGGCGAAGGCACTAGAGAAATGTGACACGAACAGAGTCCAGCCACCGACATGTCGCCAAGAAGCTTAGTTTTCGCATAAAAAAGAAGCAAACAAAGAAATAAAGGCAGAGACCTTGGATGCTCGAGCACTCTGAAACGCTCTCTAATAGCCATTCTGTTCTCCAGACTGTGCGCCGTTGCCCTGGGTTAAATTCCAATCACGTGAGGAGTGTCTTACGTATTAAAGCCACGTGTGCCAACTGGGGTACTTACAGGCGTTGGACAAAAATTTGAAAACACCGCGAGGACTGCACGCTTGAACGTAAATGCTTATGCTAGTCAAGTCTGCAGGTTGCCCTGTCGTATTTGGCCACGAATAGCATGTGAGCAATGTCCTCAATACGTTGCAAATGTGAGTCGTGGTCAGAACACTCTTCTGTGCACCTGTGAGCTAAGCAGTCGCAGCCAATTGCATTCCAGAGTCGGAAAATTGTTGAGGCTCGTATAATGTGCGCTTCTATAACCAAGGTGGCCGAAATGTTTGGTCTTTCAAGAGGCACCGTGTCGAAGATTTATATCGCATACAGGGAAAGCGGAAAAACATCATCCGCTAAGGCCCAAGCGGACGAAAGAGTATGTTATGTTATCTTGATGGGCAGACACAGAGAATTGTGAGGAAAAATAGGACGACGACAATTGAAAAGTGACTGCAGAACTGAATGTCGCACTCGCGAAGTCTGTTAGCACCAAAACAACAGGAAAGGAGTTCTTGAGCAGGGAATTCCAAAATAGTATAACATTGTTGCAAATACCTGTAACAGGGAAATGTGGTGCCGAAGCCATAAAGCCTCTAGTATGGATTGTTGCAAATACCTGTAACTGGGAAATGTGGTGCCGAAGCCATAAAGCCTCTAGTATGGAGCAATGGAAGAAAGCTATTTGGTCGGACGAGGTTTCGTTAGACATTGTTTCAAACATCTGGCTGAGTTTATATCCCAAAAGTGAAACACGAGCAGGGTTCGGCGATGATCTGGACAGGCATATCGTGATGTTTCATGTGTCTGATGGGTACTCTGCAAGGTCACACTACTGCTAAGGATTATGTGATTAGGTGCTTTCATGATGCAATGTGTGTTCCGAGACGACATGAACTCTGCCCACACAAGCTCACCATCCGTTACTGGTTTTCTGACAACGAGGACGAACTGTCGCATCTCTCCTGGACACTAGTCACTAGAGCTCAGAATCATTGAGCGTTTATGGTCTACGTTGGAGAGAAGGCTGCGTAATTGCCATGCATCTCCACCAGCGTTACGTGAACTTGCCAGTGTTTTGCAGGAAGAACGGTGTAAGACAGCCTTGAAAACCATACAGGACCTGTATTTTTCCGTGCCGTGACGCCTAGTATTTGTTTTGAATGGCAAAGGTTTTCGTACATCGCATTAGCTGTGGTTATGCGCTGTGATTTTGGTGCTTGTATATATTTGTCCACCCACTGTAGAACTGCTGTGCCCCAGCGGCTGGCGAAGCGCTCTCGGTACGTCGCGCCACGTGGCGCCGCCACCACCACCACGTCGCGACGCAGCCGCCGCCGCCGCCGTCGCCGCCGCCACTCGCGTCCTACACGGCTATCCCATTAGCTGTTCACTGCTAGCATGGCTGTTTTCTGCCGGCGACGACTTTCTGTTCGTTCCGAAACGGCCAAGTGCCCACTCTCTAGCCTCCGTCTGCAACAACACGCCTCAGGGTGTCAAAGAATCACCTCCGATGCGACCGCCATTTCGACAGTCACGGCTGCCTGTCGTGGCGTTTCGTAGGGGATTTGCTACTTGTCTTTATTGTGCTGCGGCGCGGGATCGTTCTGTCTGTCTGAGCTTTTACACACTTAGCTTAGTGAGCTCTGAAGTGACATAAAATGTGGTTCACCCTGGAAAAAGCTGTGTAAAAGACGGGCTGCACTATACATGCGTGTTGGCAGGATGGATAAAACGTTTTGTTTCCTGCTGTAAAGTGGCTTCATTGTACGAGGGCTGTTTGAGGCCACTACATAAAAAAAGTTCTTGTCGAAAATGTGTGTGCCGTATTCTCAGACTAACGAGACACATGCTGCTAATAATTTCGCCCTTACACGCAGTTATCGATGTAAAAACATATACGTATTCATAGCTTGTGCTTCCAGAATGAGAATTTCACTCTGCAGCGGAGTGTGCGCTGATATGAAACTTCCTGGCAGATTAAAACTGTGCGCAGGAGAGCTTCTGTAAAGTTTGGAAGGTAGGAGGCGAGGTACTGGCAGAAGTGAAGCTGTGAGGACGGGGCGTGAGTCGTGCTTGGGTAGCTCAGTTGGTAGAGCACTTGCCCGTGAAAGGCAAAGGTCCCGAGTTCGAGTCTCGGTCCGGCACACAGTTTTAATCTGCCAGGAAGTTTCATAGCTTGTGCTGTTTAGTTATAGAATTCGCGACCTGCTTTTCCAAAGAGCAGCAGTTGTTTACCAGTTGGAAATTTCACGCGATGGTTATCAGTTTTGTATGCTCGCTCAAACTATACTGGGAGATTCAGCTGCTCTTACCTATGGGTTTTATGCAACCCGCAACGCCTTGATGTACCGCGACCAAGATTTTCGTTCTCTCTCTCTCTCTCTCTCTCTCTCTCTCTCTCCAAGCAAACTATCGCTCCTACAGAAAAACGAGCAGGACCTTTTTGTAGGAAATTCAGTGTAGTTGCGTTTTATACTGGGTACGGCATCGCTAGAGCTCGTAGTTATCGAATTATTTCAGAAAGTATGTCAATTTAAAACGCGTTTTGCTTGAATAACTCGGAAATCGTGGCCTCCAGCGAAAACGTATCCCAATACTAAATTTAACTACATTGACTATCCTAGAAAATGGTCCAGTTCATTTTTTTCTGTAGGACTAATACTTTGCGCGTAACGAGCGAGAGAATATGAAAACGTTGTGCGTGGTTTTTATAGGAGTTGCGGCTTGCATAAAACCCTTAGTTAGGAGCAGCTGAATAACCGTGTTTAGTCACCATTGTGCTGTAATAAGAACTACGACTGCATAGTATGAACTACGATTGCATAGCCATTCGTCTCACGGATTCCTTAGCCTATCGAGAAAAAGTCACAGAATTATCTAAAAATCTCAAAACTTTCAGAAATGTTGTTTACACCTAATCTTATGATTTTTCCAAACCCTTCAGTTTTTCAACAAGAGCAGATTACAACATTTTTACAAAATTAGTACATAAGTCCTCACACTACTAAACCTTTCCACGACTCCTCGACACTAGCGCGCGTGAGTCTATTTCCTTTCCGAACACGTGATTGTTCCCTTCTCTGATTGGCTGGAACATATTGTAGCCAATCAGCTTCATAGCATTCCGGAGACAGCATGATAATTTTCCTCCTTGACGAATCCTCAACTTGGAATCACATTACGTCAACCATTTTTTTTAAAATTTAGTGTTTTCAGAAGAGGAGGCAAATTGTTTCCAACCCAATATTTACTTGGTTTAAGGACAAAAGTATGTTGGAGGCACAGATTTGTGTTGATTTATTCTTCAAACAAAACGGTGTTATCTAGCATCAGTATCCGCTCTTTACTAATGAGCTATGATGTTATATGAGAGTATTAAGAATGAGAATTGGTAAGCGTGTCCGAATACACGAATAGTTGCCGTGATTGGTTTAGTGTAATTTAGTGATACTGAACTTATTCATTAAGAAACATTGCCCACTATACTATACATGTCCTCATGGCTATTCAATATTATACGTTTAGAATTTTAAGCCTTCTTTGGAGGTTAATCAGTGGGAAAAACGCACGAACTTAGATATATTTAAGTTGTTTTAATGTAGGATTTTTGTGCTTTGGTATGCAAGTGAACACAGCGTCCTTGGTGGTGGTGGTGGTGGTGGTGGTGGTGGTGGAAGTCTTGGGAGATTAGTGTAGATTTTCGGTTGTGTGGAGGAGACTACTTCTAGGCTTGAATTGTTCGCAGGCAGATTGAAAGCCACACAATAGCGTATTTGACTGTTTTATGGAAACTGTCTTAAATGATTAATATGTCATTTTACGCTCGCAAAATGCTTTTTTTCCTCTTGAACGTCAGTATTCTTTTATAAAAACGGAAATGAAATTTAAATAATCCGAACGCCTGCAAAAAATGCAACATTAGAGTCATGTGATGCCTGTGACGTCACCGGCTAGCTCGCTGCCCCTACTGTCATAATGCTAATTCACATTGATGTCTTGTTTTGGAATTTACGTTTCGGGAAATGGGTTACAAATGGTGTGTAGTAACTTCCCGTAGGAATACATCTATAAAAACTCCTGAAAAAGTTGCGTGTGAGTGTTCCAGAGAATGAGAAGATGCGTAAAATGTGGTTGCACTGTACTGGCAAATTGCCACCACGTCGACACACAAGTTCTAACTTAATTAAAAGTGTGTTGCAAAGTGAAGTTAACATAACTTATCTCCGAGATATGCTCTCCCACAGTTACAACGAAGGATAGCGTCATTCAACGAAATTAAACACCTAGTGAAAATTGTCTTTTACCTGCCTACACCTCAATTATTCGGTGGCTCAGTTGTTAGAACGGTAAACCGTCGAATTTTATAAGACGATGTCCTTAGATCACTGGTTCGGATTTAACCCTAAAGAAAATTTTAACTTATTTGTAAAACGACTCTTCAGTCCTCTCATGTGAAAGCAGTATCACAATTACAAAGCTTCAGCACTCCGATCACAAACAGAATATTATTGCGTTTTCTATGCTATTTACATGCGCTTACATTTGCAGTCTCTGTTCTTAAACGCCCGTTCAGAAAGATATTTTCTAGTTAATGTGACCAAACACTTTTCAGTTGTTAGAAACAATGTTTCCTTTTTCATATTCGCACTGTCAAGCTAGGATCCTTATTGTTTAACTTTTGCAGTTTTATCATCTTACATAAAGATGAAGTAAGACTGCATCAGACGCTAACATTAATTCACATTCACAGACATCGTTTGTGTCACCTGTATGTTGTACATGCTTTATATCTCTCTGTATAACCTCATAGTCCTACACCTCATTGTTCTGTGAATGTATGGTAATCTTTTCACTACTAGAAATGCTTTACAAATAAAGTGAATTGTTTGCTCGCAAAATAAATGCAATTATCTTCTGCTTTCCGTTTCTCAGAGTAAGACTAATGTGAAGCTATGTATAACACATGCCACACTCGAAACAACAGCTACAATTTGTTAAAAATATATGAGCTTTCCCGGAGTCGAACATGTGACCTCTTGCACTGCAGTCGAATGCGCTATAAGTTGCGCTATGGAATGCCCAACAGGTGCAGTATCTGTGCTGAATGCCTTTCACGCAGGAAGTTTTGCCAAGAGTAATTTTGTTGCGCTTTGGGTCGCAGCTCATACTGACAGTCGACAATCTAGTTATAATATACGAACCCATTTGCAAAAATTGTGCAATTCCTTTGTATCGTTACGTAAAAGCTGGAGTTGCGATTTTCCATCACTAAACAGCTAAACTGTTTGCAGTAAAAGTACGTATAAGGATAATAACTTCGGCTAACGCCCCTATAGCACAAGTATAGCTTCGTCTTACTCCTAGCCTGCGATGTCACCAGAGTATCAGTCAATAACAGAGCCTTTTCCATTACATGACCAGATCTTGATATTTAATGATTTTTAAGCTTTTATTACATAAAAATAGCAGATATTGTGTGAGAATATTGACCATAATTGCTATTTAAATATAATAAATCACAACGACAATCTGAATCATGAAACTTCCTGGCTGATTAAAACTGTATGCCGGACCGAGACTCGAACTCGGGACCGAGTTTGAGTCTCGGTCCTGCACACGGTTTTAATCTGTTAGTAAATTTCATATTAGCGCACACTCCGCTGCAGAGTGAAAATTTCATTCTGGAATCTGAACCATATTTTTAACATAGGAAAACAGCCTATTAGCTTGCGCGAGTGTCAAGTGCTTTATACCAGTCGTTCATCGATGCAACTTCTAATGTCTGGTGGGGAGATTGTCAAACAATGAACTTTATGACGTGGTCTTGATCTCAGGCAACCAGTGATGAGTCGACATGTTTCTTTTAAAGATGTGTGAACTTGCTTAGCGTGACTGGATCTGCAGCAAACAGGGCAAGCATACTGTGTGGCAGAGTAGTGTAGAGCCAGGGCTCTTGTTGTGTGCTACCTTATGGGGGCAGATACCAAACAGTTGAATATGTTTGCTTAGACCCTTATGACTAAACCCAGGTGATGGCAATGTACTGTTAGTATTGTAAGAGGGCCATAGTTGCTACTAACAATCTCACCAAACGCATATAAGGAACTGCTGCATTACATTATTAGTTATTTTTATCCAACAACTATTTGACTACAGTCAATAAAATTTTTCTGGGTTTGTGACCGCATTCTCAATATGTAAAACTACCACCATTTCGGTCACTGTTGCAAGTTACCTTCTTCGGGGTGTTTTTGTTTACTTTTGAATGAGAAAATCTTTTTTCTTATTGACTGTTATCTAATTCTGATAGGTTGTTAAAGATGAAGGGGTAAGTGCTTATATTATCCTTAACAGCCTACCAGAATTAGATAAGAGCCACGTCTGCAGGTATATAAAAGTGCGGGCCGTATGGGGAAGGGTGCCTTATGTGGTGCACGAGTGCCCTTAGATTCGATCACCTGAAACTCTTGTCATGGCTTCGCATCTCCGCCTGCGATTCAACTATTTGGGCGAGGACACTTTCCGGGGTATGCCGTCTTCTTCTGTTGTCTCCTGTCCTCTTTCGCCCCCCATGACAATATTGGATTTCTTTGCGCCCAATATCTAGCATGGTAGCCAGACCATTGCGGTGGGGCCGTCATGTACCCTTTTGGTTGTAGCCCCATGACAACACAGGGATCGCACTGCTGAAGCCTGAGCTGTAAACTCCGCACGTATGCCAAGGAGTAGATGCCTGTCTTCCTGGGGCATAAGGACTCCCGGCAATGACCACCATGCCAGTTGGCCTTTGCTGTGGCTGGGTGGCGCTCATGGGGAGAGCCCCTGATCGGTGTGGGTAGCACCAGGGCAGACGACGAGCAATGAAGCGGACTAAGTTATCTCTTGCTGGTGACCGTACCTCTAAGAAGGGCAAGATAGAATATAATGCCAACCGGTATGACCCTAAATCGTTTCCCTCCCTCGCTACACCATGGGAGGAACGTAGAGCTACAGAACGGAGAGAGCCATATTCGCCTCGGTTTTTAGTCTGTAGCAGCATCGATGGGGACTCTTTTCTACCTACGAAGCCTCAGTTTTTCGTTGAACACCTTGAGGATAAGTTTGGAGAAGTGACAGCGCTGTCCAGGATGCGAAACGGCGCGGTGTTGATTCAGACAGCATCCCCAACCAATCCCAAGCGTTACTCGCCTGTGAGAAGTTGGGTGATATTCCTGTTCCCGCCACTCCACATAACAGCCTCCACATGGTCCAGGGGATTATTTTCCATAGTGACCACCTCTTGCAGTCTGACGACGCGCTCCGCGCCAATTTAGAACGGTGCATTTACAAGGGAACCAAAGACAACAGGGTTGCTACAGGTGCCTTCATCTTGGCTTTCAGGGGGATTCATTGCGTGAAAAGGTCAAGGTGATGGTTTACCACTGTGACGTTAAGCCATATGTCACTCCCCCTATGCAGTGCTTTAAGTGCTGGATGTTTGGGCACATGTCTTCCCGCTGCACTTCCAGCGCCACATGTTGAGACTGCGGACGTCCACTGCACCCAGAAACTCCATGTGCGCCACCTCCCACTTGCATCAGCTGTGAAGAGCACCACTCCCCCTGCTCGCCAGACTGCCCAGTACTCCAGATGGAGCGGAAAATCATGGAGTACAAGACCCTGGACCGGTTGACGTACACAGAGGCTACACATTAATTCGAAAGATTGCATCACATTCAGTTGACATCGACATATGCTGCAGCTACATCACGATCGTTGTCCCAAGTTGCAGTGGTTCCTCCCTCTGTACCACGAATAGTGGGCCACTAGAATACATCCACCCCCTTTGTGATAGGGGGGCAAATGTTCCTCCATTGCTCCCAAAGCACCTACTTCGGGAGCAAGGCCCCCCCCCCCCCCCAATCTCAGGGGACATCGGTCCCCTCCCCCCTGCCAGAGCCGCAACAGCCTCCTCTGGCTCCTTTCGTGCAGAAGGGGTCCGTTGGGGCCGTCACTCCCGAGGTCTCCACTAATGCCATGGCGGACACTCGCCACTGGCTCAAGGAGCCAAAAGCTGCTGGATGAAGAGGTTCATGGTCTTCTTCCATGCCTGAAGCTGCTTCAGACAAATCTTCCCAGCAAGCCCCGAAAGAGAAGCGAGGGAGCAAGCAAACTAAGACGTGGTTTGCTAAGAAACAGGACCCTCTGGTGGCCGCAGCAGCACCACTCCCTATCTATTCTGCTTCTGAGGATGAAGTGGAGATCTTAGCGTCCCCTGTGTCCCTGGATGTCACTGATGCCTCATCCACCATAGAAATGGCTATAAGTACTCAGTCTGAGGCAGCATGTGACCCTGAGGCATAACCTGCCACCTTGCGTGCTTCATGATAACGCCATCCTCCAGTGGAATTGCGGCGGCTTTTTCCCACCACCTGGCTGAGCTATGGCGACGGTTAAGGTTTACACCTGATTTCTGCATTGCACTCTAGGAAACCTGGTTCCCAGCAGTGGGGACCCCTGCCCTCCGTGGCTATAAGGGTCATGGACATTACAGGGACCGTAGCAACTATAATCGAGTGTCAGGTGGAGTTACGCCTATGTCCTGAACTCAGTATGCAGTGAACCTGTGCTCCTTCAAACCCCCTCTTGAAGCTGCGGCTGTCAGGATAAGGACGACACAGGTTCAAAAATGACTCTGAGCATTATGGGACTTAACTGCTGAGGTCATAAACCTAACTGACCTAAGGACATCAACACATCCATGCCCGAGTCAGGATTCGAACCTGCGACCGTAGCGATCGCGCGGTTCCAGACTGTAGCGCCTAGAACCGCACGGCCACGAAGACACAGGAAATAACTGTCTGCAACGTATATATTCCTCCAGATGGTGCAGTACTTCTGAAGGCATTGACTGCACTGATTGATCAACTTCCTAAACCTTTCCTACTTTTGGGAGATTTTAACGCTCTTAACCCCTTGTGGGGTGGCACAGTTCTTACTGGCCGAGGCAGAGATGTCGAAAATTTACTGTCACAACTCGATCTCTGCCTCTTTAATACTGGGGCCGCCACACATTTAATTGTGGCACAGGCACATATTCAGCCATTGATCTCTCGATTTGCAGTCCTGTCCTTCTCCCATCTATCCACTGGAGAGCACATGATGGCCTGTGTGGTACTGACCACTTCCCCACCTTCCTGTCATTGCCCCGGCGTCAGGCCTACGGACGCCTGCCCAGATGGGCTTTAAACAAGGCAGACTGGGAAGCCTTCACTTCTGCTGTCACCGTTGAATCTCCCCCACAAGGTAACATCGATGTGGTGGTTGAGCAGGTAACTACAACGATCGTTTCTGCAGCGGAAAACGCGATCCCTCGTTCTTTAGGGTGCTCGCGGCGAAAGATAGTCCCTTGGTGGTCGCCGGACGTCCCTGAGGCAATTACGGAGCGTCGACGAGCTCTGCAGCGACATAAGCGGCACCCTTCCCTGGAGCACCACATAGCCTTTAAACGGCTCCGTGCCCGCGTTCGTCAGCTTACCAAAAGTCGGTAACAGGAGTGTTGGGAGAGGTACGTGTCGACCATTGGGTGCCATACGCCATCTACCCAAGTGTGGGCGAAGAACAAACAAGTTTTTGGGTACCAGACCCCAACAGGTGTTAACATAAATGCGTCGAAGAATTATCCCCCAAACGGCGGATGGAAGGGAAATTCCTCTCGTTCACTACACGCTACAGTGAACCCTATAACGCCGCATTTACAGAGAGGGAGCTCCTCAGTGCCCTTGCACGTTGCTCCGACACAGCTCCTGGGCCTGATTGCACGACAGTCAGATGATTAAATATCTTCCGTCTGATCGTGATCTTCAACCGGATCTGGTGCGATGGCGTCTTTCCCTCGCACTGGCGGGAGAGCACCGTCATACCAGTGCTGAAACCCGGCGAAACCCGCTTGATGTGGATAGTAATCGGCTCATCAGCCTCATCAACGTTCTTTGTAAGCGGCTGGAACGTGTGGTGTGTCGGCGATTGGGTTGGGTCCTGGAATCACGTGGCCTACTGGCTCTGTGCCAGCGCGGCTTCCGCCTGGGTCGCTCTACCACTGATAATCTTGTGTCCCTCGAATCTGCCATCCGAACAGCCTTTTCCAGACGCCAACACCTTGTTGCCGTCTTTTTTGGTTTATGAAAAGCGGTTATACACCACCGGGCAACATCATATCGTTGGCACATTATACGAGTGGGGCATGCGAGGCCCGCTCCAGATTTTTATCCATAATTTCCTGTCGCTTCGTTCTTTCCTTGTCCAAGTTTGTACCTCCCATAGTTCCCTTCATATCCAGGAGAACGGGGTCCCGCAGAGCTCTGTATTGAGTGTATCTCTTTTTAGTGGCCATTAACGGTCTAGCAGCAGCTATAGGGCCGTCTGCCCCACCCTCTCTGTATGCGGACGACTTCTGCATTTCGTACTGCTCCACCAGTACTGGTGTTGCTGAGCGGCGGCTACAGGGAGGCATCCACAATGCGTAGTCTTGGGCTCTAGCCCACAGCTTTCAGTTTTCTTCCGCAAAGTCGTGTGCTATTCTCTTCTGTCAGCGTCGTATCTTTCATCCGGAACCAGAACTTTACCTTACTGACGATCCCCTCACTGTAGTGGAGACGTATCGATTTTTAGGACTGGTTTTCGTCGCCCGATTGACTTGGCTTCCACATCTTCATCAGCTTAAGCGGAAGTGCTGGCAGCACCTCAATGCCCTCCGCTGCCTGAGCAACACCAACTGGGCTGTAGACCGCTCTATGCTGCTGCAGCTATGCAGAGCCCTTGTTCAATCCCATCTTGACTATGGTAGTCTGGTTTACGGTTCGGCGGCGCCCGCAGCTATGCGTTTACTCGACCCAGTGCACCACTGTGGCGTTGGAATAGTGACGGGAGTTTTTAGGACGAGTCCGGTGACCAGCGTCCTTGCGGAGGCTGGAGTCAGGCGTGCACAACTGCTCGCCACTTACGTTTCACACGTTCGTAGTTGTGCAGCGCCTCCGAATTACCGTCTCCTTTTCCCACCCACGGCGGTTCATCTCCCGCATCGGCGGCCGAGGTCAGGGCTTACAATTGCAGTTCGCGTCCGATCCCTTCTATCTGAACTGGAGTCCTTGCCTTTACCACCTATACTCGAGGTCCAATCGCATACGTCTCCATGGTGTACACCTAGGCCGCGGCTTCGCCTGTACCTTCCACGTGGCCTAAAGGACTCAGTTCATCCCGTGGCTCTCCGCTGTCACTTCATCTCGATTCTTGACATGTATCGAGTCTATGAAGTGGTTTACACTGACGGCTCGAAGGCTGATGGTTGCGTTGGCTTCGCGTATGTCCATGGAGGACGTACTGAACAGCATTCCTTACCCGATGGCTGCAGTGTTTTCACTGCAGAGGCGGTGGCTATATCTCATGCTCTTGAGCACATCCGTTCTTGCCCTGGGGAGTCGTTTCTTCTGTGTACTGACTCCTTGAGTAGCCTATAACACTACCGTGTATTAATCATTACCAAATTTGGTTTAAACTTGCAGTAAATGTTACCCTCTGGGAGGATTTTTAAAAGTTTGACCGTGTGTTACCTAGCAGACAGAGGGAATCGAACATGAAGTTCGTAATAGTAGCAGTTGGTGGACAACAGAGAGACTAAAATTTTGTAAGAAATTACAGTAACAGAGTTCCTGTATATGAAATATAAAACGGTCGCCAGCCTAATTAGGCATAATAAAGTGGAAACATTAATGAATCTGTTTTTACTCTCGCAAAAGAAAGTTTCATAAATCCTTTCTTAATCAAGTGAATGAACACCTACAATAACCAGATACACAGTGGGTAGCAGTAGTTGTCAACAGTATAGTTAAGCAATCACAGAAATGGAAGAGAGAAGAGAGTCTTTATCCCTGTTAACCACAATCTTCACTTCTACCTTTCACTAATTTCGCATATGAATTGTTCCCTAGGGCATTCACAAGACGGAAGCGGCATGTAGTAAGAATTAAGGTTTGACTAACACATGTATATACATCACAAATGCAATAAGGTAACACTGTACATACACCTTTTATATATACTCTTTTAAATAATCACTTCTAGTTTCTTTAGCTAGAAAACAACTATTCAGTTCGGTTTCTTCCTGACATAAAAGAATGACATCGGGTCGCACAAACCATCCCTTCTTTATATTAGCAAACTGTACACACTTTTCAGAAATATTTTGATTTATGAAAAGAGCTGAATTACTGCCCCACTTAAGATCATTTGTCTTGGAAAGTTTTAACATTATTTGCACTGACAATACTCTCTACAACTTCAGAAATGACTTCAAGTAAAAATTCATCTTCAAATAGCATCAAAACCATATGCTTTATAACACCACTGGGGGAGCAAATGATTTTCATTGAGAACTTTTGTACCATTGAACATTAAGTCACTGATATTTGTAAGATAGAAGCAAATAAAAACACATTGGAGATTTTTATAAATTCACCAGTAACTGTCTCCTTTGATTTCAATGAAACCATTAATCTGACTATCCACATTTATATATTTTTGCATTCAGGAATTAGGCATAAGCAAATAACACAGATTATTATCAGTTTTCATACACAGGCTACTCGGTGTTTAGTAATTTTGAGGAGAGGACCCTGTTAGGTACCATGAACGGAGTAAATTCATGGTTTAAATACCAGTTTTTGCAATACTTGGATTATTATTGAAAAATTGGACACGCGGAAACACACTGGTTCATACTGATATACAGTTCTAACCTCCTGAAGTTGTTGGAGCAGTGGCGCAATAGCTGTGACGAGCACGCGGCAGCTACCTGGTCTCTCTATTTCATTTCTTCTTGGCGACGTAAATATTAATGTTAGAGCCATTCCCAATGCGAAAGTACCCTTTTATAGCAGTAACCCCATCCGAGGCCGTTCCATCAGAGATGAGGATACCGAACGCTTCACTCCGTACCTGCGGTGTTGACTCCACAACTACTGACCATTGACTGCCTATTGTCTCTCTCGCTTGCCGCCCAGATTCAGCGCCAATTCCACCTTTTAGCTCACGCCTCACCACTCCGCAGCAGAGGGGAATCACTATGTCTTTTATATAATACAATGCAAATCCCTAAGTATGAACCAGTTTTTTTACATTGCAGATTTTCATACATAAACAATCATACTTAATAAAATTCCATCATTTAAGCACACGGTTATAATTCTACAAACATATTTCGCCAAACTCCACTTCCTTACAGTAATGCAAAGACATTAAGCAGTAAAGAGTAAACACTTTATACTTCACATAATAAATTACGCTGTATAAACTACTCACTATCGATTATGGTGTTACAAGCCTACAAGCTATCGACCAGTGCTACCCTCGTCATCCTTTGGTAGCGACCATCCAGGATTCCACCTATGCCCTGGAACGGTCCGGTCGTTCAATGGTGTTTGTGTGGACCCCAGGACACGTCGGAATCCCTGGCAACAAACTTGCTGACAGGCTGGCCAAACAGGCTACACGAAACCGCTTATGGAGATCGGCATTCCAATAACTGACCTGCATTCGTTTTTACGTCGCCAGATTTTTCGGCTTTGGGAGACGAAATGGCATAGTGTCAGTTCGCACAACAAACCGCGTGCCATTAAGGAGACTACGAATGTGTGGCAGTCCTCCATGCGGGCCTCTCCCAGGAACTCTGTGGTTCTCTGCCGGCTACGCGTTGGGCACGCTTGGGCGACCCACGGCTACCTAAAAAAAAAAAAAAAAAAAAAAAAAAGAAGAAGAAGTTATATTGTGTGTGAAATCTTATGGGACTTACCTGCTAAGGTCATCAGTCCCTAAGCTTACACACTACTTAACCTAAATTATCCTAAGGACAAACACACACACCCATGCCCGAGGGAGGACTCGAACCTCCGCAGGGACCAGCCGTGCAGTCCACGACTGCAGCGCCTTAGACTATTTTTTCCTTTATTAGAACAACCATGTATGTACATAAGCACAAAAACTAAAGAATGAAGTGCTGGCTTAGACTAATCCTGCGCGGCCCACGGCTACCTCCTGCGCCGCGAAGACCCGCCTCAGTGTCGATGCGGCGCCCGGTTGACAGTGGCCCATATCCTGGTGCACTGTCCCACTTTGACTGCCCTGCGACGAAATCTTCGGTTACCGGACTCGTTGCCGCTAATTTTATCTGACAACACCTCATCGGCTGATTTAGTTTTACGTTTTATTCGTGAGGGTGGGTTTTATCATTTGATCTAAATTTTAGCGCATGTCCTTTGTCCCTGTGTCCTCCACAGGTGGAGGTTTTAATGTGTTGCAGAGTGTCTGGCTTCTCCTTTTTATTTTCATGGTCAGCCAGCCATGGAAATCCGTTTTGTCGTTTTAATCTCTTCTACCTGTTCTTGCATTTCTGTTGTTTTCTTCTCCCCTTCTCCCCTTTTTCCATTTAACTGTTTGTTGCTCTTCCGTCGTTCTTGTGGTTTTTCCTTTGTCTCCATTTTGTGTTGTCAGTCTTGGTTGTTTTATCCTCACCCTTGTGGCATTGTTTTATTCGGAACAAGGGACCTAGCAGTTTGGTCCCTTCCTCTCTCTTTTAAATCAACCAACCAATCAACGAGAAAAAGTTTCGTAAAGGGTTGAAATTGTGTATAAAGTTTTCTGCAAGTTTGTAGGTGCTCATATTCTCAGATATTGGATTAATGAATTCTAGGAATCCACGCGTTAGAAGCTAAGCTTCTTCTTCACCTCCATCCGTTTGATAGGTTGGTGGTTCTTACCTCCACAGTGACTGTCGAATGACTGTAAGGTATGTGTGTACCATGTTTAGCTGAAATCGGTTCAGTGGTTAGGACGAGACGTGGAACACACACACACCATCTTTGTTTTTTTGTCTTCTTTTAATTTTGAGATATTTTATTATGCTTCCAGCATTAATATAAAAATTATCTAAAAGTCTAAAATTAAGTACGTTATGCAGTTCTTAGTTAACTTTGAAACCACACGAAGTACTTGCCCATTTTTTGTAGCCTGTATTGCCGACGTCGTTTCTTCCATATTAATATCACCTTGTCCTTTTGCTTCCTGTATTTTTGTGTATTTTTCCTTCAGACTGTCACACATTTTTATAATGTTTTACCTAGTTTGTTTCGTGATGTTTAATTGTGCTTCCTCTTTTGGACTTTGCTAACGCTTTGAGAGCTATAAAACCTGTAATTTAGCTTTGATGAATTTATATTTTTGTGTATGAAGAGGTTATAATCTGTACGGTTTTAGGATTATTTTTTAAACTCATATGTTGAATAGTGACATAATTAAAACACAAGCAAGCATACTGGAACTTTAGTTTGCCTACCCGTCTTCGTCTTTCTTAGAATGTCAGAACAGTTACATACATTCTCACTTTTTTCACAATCACATATTTCATCAACTAGTTCTTCAGGCAGTGTTAAAATCTTTTCAAAAGTCGCGGTAGACGGTCTTAACATGGGTAATTACTGGTGCAATCTGATTTAAAGTAGCTGTCATTCGACAGCGAGCGGCCTGGACTACTTTCGCCAACAATACATCACCTGTATCGTGGAATTGCGGAGTCCCACCGTAGTGCCAAGGGAAGCTGGGCAAAGCATTGTGCTTGCTGCCGGTTCTCAAGTATGAAACTTAGCCAGAAGCGAAAAAATCGACTATTTGAAAGAAAAGGCATAACTCTGGCCCTAGTTAAAATTAAGAATAGATTTTTTACGTGCTTGAGGGTACTACAGAAATCTGCATTGATATGCAAAAACATTATGACCACGTACTAAATAGCAGTGTTGGCCCACTATCGGAAGGCAGCACGGCCGTGATTCTATGAGGCATGGATTCGTCAAGTGCTTGTTAGGTTTTCGGGAGGTATGATGCACCAGATATCTGAGCACAAATCACGCGATTCTCTTAAACTACGGGCATGAGGTTTGTGGGCGCGAATCTGGCGCCCGAGTGTGCCCTAGAGGATTTCCTTCGCGTTCAGGTCAGCTCGATTCTGGTCTTGTGACATGGACAGTTATTCAGCTGGAGGATGCCATCGCCGACTAAGAGTACGTAGAATGTGAAAGGTTGCGGGTGCAGGGTGACAATTATTGAAGTATATGAAAAAAAACCTAAATTAGTTACAAACTACGGCGTTCACCCACTTTATTCAACATGTAAACCTCACTACAGATATTCGGATTTACGTTATGACACGTTCGATTTGCCTGCCACCATTGGCGATGATGAGGCGCTAAAGATAGCGAAATTCTGCATGACCCGCTGAAGTGTCGGAACATCGATTCTGTCGATGACCTCCTGAATGTCTGTTTTCAGCTCAGCAACGGTTGTGGGTTATTGCTGTACACCTAGTCTATAATACATCCCCACAAAAAGGTGTCACATGTGTTCAGAGCCGGAGAATATGGCGGCCAGTCGAGGCCTCTGGGTACCTCAAAAGTCAGAATGCTGTCCCCAAAGTGCTTCTCCAAGATATCAAACACTCTCCTACTTCGATAGGGTCGATCTGCGTCTTGTATGAACCACATCTTGTTGAAATCAGGATAGCTTTGGATAATTGGGATGAAATCATCTTTCAAAACCGTCACGTACAATTCGGTAGTCACCGTGCCGTCAAGAAATGTTGCACCGATTATTCTGCGACTGGATTTTGCACAGCACATAGTCAAGCGTTGAAGGTGAAGGGTCTTCTCGAGCGCGGAATGCGGACTCTGTCACCCATATGCGCCAATTTTGCTTATTGACGAACCCATCCAAACGAAAGTGGGCTGCGTCACTAAACCAAACCATAAAATTCCGATCATGCCCCACGGCGAACTGTGCAGTATGAACGTCTTAACGCAAACCGTTTCAGAAGTTATGATGATTTTATTTCATATGATTCAATTATTGTCACCTTGACGTTCACGTAGTACTCCACTATCGTGGTGCCTTGTGCCATAGTATTGCCACCGATTCCGTGTAATCCCACGTGAATGTGTCACGTGGCTTAATACTGCTCTGCGCTAGCCAGAGTCTGTTGCGCTGTGCACGTTTCGAGCGGACGTTGGTCCGGGTAACTGCGTATCCGGGTGCGATCCTCGACCTGCTGTAACAAGAAACGTGATTCATCTGATCAGGCGACACGTTTCGCTTGTCCCACAGTGGAGTCTCGATGATCGCGTGCCCTCTGTAGTTTTAGTTGACCATGTCGTTGGCTCAACGTAGGGAGTTTTGAAGGGGTCGTATGCTGCAGAGCTGAAGGCTCAGCAATGTGCGCCGAACGGCGTGCTCCCTAATACATGCGCCTAAAGCATCATTATACTCTCCTGCCAGAACTACACAGATATGGCCGCCTGTCCTGCTTTACAGAGATGTCCCCCCTTCGACCTCGAAAGTTAGGAGTCGCGGACGTCCAATAGTTTGTCGCGTACTTTGTGTAGTAGGTACTGACGACAGCCGACTTGCTTCGCCGTTGCAGATAAGCGAATTTCCCGTAACGAATTACCATTTGCGAGATTTGCTTATGTCAATGTATTTGCCCCATTTGCGGCCCTTATCGACGAACAACTGATTTCCCATTCGCTTCTGTTCCGCTTATTTAAATTCGTTAACGGGTCACGAGCCCGCAGCGTCACTAGGCACCATTCAGTCCCGCGATGGGCAGTGTCAATTTCAGAAATTTTACGTGATTTTTTTTAGGTGATAGGTACTGTAATGAGATTTTCTGACGCAGCGGTGAGCAGAATACTATGACAGCTGCCTGTACACACTACTTACGATACAACCTTGGTTCTTTAATGTCGAAGACCAGCTAATATAAATCATGTATATATGTGGACTGAAGCGCCGAATGAAAATTGGCACTGAGCCTAGGATTCGAAGCCGGGTCTGTAGCTTTCTAGGCAATGCGCTAACCACTACGCAACCGTGCCACAGTGACTTTGCGCAATTGCACGGACTACCCTAGCACGCCTCCTTCCTCAATCCAAATTCCCATAGATGCCTCAGGCCCTCTAGTATTCACCCTAAACTCGAACAGTATCTACAGAGGTTCTCCAAGTTTACTGGATTAGCATCTCAGCATCGAACGAAACTGGGGATCCCTCCTCAAACCAGGCAGAGGTGCTTTAATCAGATGAAACTATATGGTTCCAGAGATCTTTTCAACTCTCAAACATATGTGATGTGTATATGCAGACTGAACAGACGACTGAAAATTTATACCAAGGTCGGTATTCGAACCTGGATCTCCCGCTCAGTTTCGTGATAATACCAGTGAACTGAAGCGTGAATGGAAATTGACTGAGGGAGGGAGGCGTGCTAGTATAGGGTTAGTCCGTGCAGTTGCGCAAAGGCCACTGTGGCAGGGTGGCGTAGTGGATTGTGCATCTGCCTAGCACGCAGGAGACTTGGGTTTGAATCTCAGCCTAGATACTAATTTTATTCGTCGCTTCAGTGTGGATATATACTCCATCGATGTTTGAGACTTGAGGTGGTCTATAGGACTATATAGTTTCATATAACGTAAATCAGACTATAGGCCACGCTAACCGTGAGAACAACCAGTTTCCGTACAGCCGCTGCCTAGGTTTTAGCTGAAATATAAATTAGTTTTTCTACTTGGGAAAAAGAAAAAAGACCATCGTTATTGTAAATCTGCTTGTAACACAATAATTGGAAGTGACGACCGTCTCGGTCGCATCTGGCATTAGGTTTCCGATCAGCAGAATATTTCATAGAAATCGCTGTACATCCGGTTACAGGCGCGAGCTCCTTCACGCAGAAATATGGTATTTTGGTCGGGCGGGGAGATTCATTACGTGATGGATGAGCGTGCGTGCGGCTGGGCGCGGCGCGCGCAAAATTTCAGGGCAGGTAAATTGGCGGCGGGATCGGGTGTCGGGTGTCGGCGGCTGCGGCCGCCCCCGGCGCCATCCGTCATTCGCCCGCTGCCGGCCAGCGGCGACCCGACCCCGCCGCTCGTACTCGTTACCTCTGCGTCCGCGATTGATGACCACAATCAGTCGTCTGCACCGCAGCGCGCCCCGCCTCTCCGCGGGCTTTCGTACGCACCGCCGGCCGTACGCGGGGTTTCATCTTTCCGTGGCGTACCACACTGGGTTTTTGGGTAAAGTAGTCGAAAAGAAGTAAACCGGTGTTCCGTGTTCGGCAGCGCAGCCGGATGGCGTAGTCAGTTTGCCACAAGATTTCAGTGGAGAACCATTCAGCCAATTCAATTCTTTTTCTTCCAAAAAAATTGTCGCAGTGGCGCATACGACGCGGTGCTGTCCTTCACTTTGCACTGAAATGACAAAAGTCGTGGGGTTCCTCCTAATATGGCGTCGCACCTCCCTGTACCCGTTATAGTGCAGCAACTCGACGTGCCGTGGGCTCAACAAGTCGTTGGAAGTCGCCTGCAGATATATTTAGCCATGTTTTCTCTCTAGCTGTCCATAATTGCGAAAGTATTTCCAGTCTAGGACAATGTTCTTGCCGGCCGGTGTGCTCGTGCGGTTCTAGGCGCTTCAGTCTGGAACCGCAGGACCGCTACAGTCGCAGGTTCGAATCCTGCCTCGGGCATGGATGTGTGTGATGTCCTTAGGTTAGTTATGTTTAAGTAGTTCTAAGTTCTAGGGGTCTGATGACCACAGATGTTAAGTCCCATAGTGCTCAGAGCCATTTGAACCACAATGTTCTTCAGACCAATCGTGAACAGTTCTGGAGCAGTGACGTAGCCTATTGTCATCCATAAAACTTCCTTCGTTGTTTGGTCTCCAAGTAACAGAACATAACCATTTCCGGTCAATATTCGCTTCATTTGAACACGAGGACCTATTCCATACTATTATGGAGCCAACACCAGCTTGCACGATGACTTGTTAATTACTTTGGTCCATGGTTTCGCAGGGTCTGCGTCACACTCGATCGCTACCGTCAGCTGTTACCAACTGAAATCAGGACTCTTGTGATAAGGCCATGGTTTTCCAGTCGTCTATGGTCCAACCAATTTCGTCACGAGCCCAGAAGGGGCGCTGCTATTAGCACTGGTTCAAAATGGCTCTGAGCACTATGGGACTTAACATCTGAGGTCATCAGTCCCCTAGAACGTAGAACTACTTAAACGTAACCAAGCGAAGGACGTCACACACATCCATGCCCGAGGCAATATTCGAACCTGCGACCGTAGTGTTCGCGCGGTTCCAGACTGAAGCGCCTAGAACCGCTCGGCCACACCGGCCGGCTATTAGCACAGGCACTCGCGTAGGTCGTCTGTTGCCACAGCCCATTAACGTCACATTTCTCTGCACTGTCCTAATGGATACGTTCATCGTACTTCACACATTGATTTTCGCTGTTATTTCACACAGTGTTGCTTGTCTGTTAACACTGATAACTCTATGCACACGCAGCTGCTCTCGGTCGTTAAGTGAAGGCCGTCGACCACTGCGTTGTCCGTGGTGAGAGCTAGCACACTAAATTTAATATTCTCGGCACGCTCTTGACACTGTGTATCTTGGAATTTTGAATTCCGTAACAATTTACGAAATGGTATATCCCTTGCGTCTAGCTCCAACTACCATTCCGCGTTCAAAGTCTTTTAATTCCCATCTTGGGCCATAATTACATCGGACACCTTTTCATATGAATCACCTGAGTACAGATGACAGGTCCGCCAATACGCTGTCTTCTTACGCGATCCTATCGTCACCTTTATATGTGCGTATCACTATCCCATGACGTGGTGTCACCTCACTGTAAAAAGAAAAAAATGACGTTATGGGCTATAAAAAATGTATTTACTCAACATAGTCCTCGTTGAGTTTTATGGCACCTTCGTCCCAGACTCTTTAACTCATTAAAAAAAAAAAAATTCCATTGTGCTGCAAACTTTTCATTCGCAGTCGTTCTGGCTTCCTCATTGTTCAGAAATTGTTAGCCTAGAGATGTTTCTTGAAGTTTGCGAACACACGATAGTCTTGGGAGGGGGTGGGGGCAGCAATTCAGGTGAATAGATTGGATGTTTGAGGATTTCAGAGTGAAGATTGGCAATTTTTGGTGCGCGATGGCCGCCTTGTTTTGCAGAAACAAGATTGCTTTTCTCAGCTTTCTTCGACGTTTGGACACAGTCGTTATTTCAGTTTGTGGAGAAATTCAACAAAGTACGTTTCCGTGGTGCTTTTACCATGTTGTAAGGAGTCAGCAAGCAGGATTCCGTCTTTGTCTCAAAAGACGAATGCGAGCAGTGTGCATGCTGATCTTTGTGTTTTGAACTACTGTGACCGTTGATAACAACTATGTCTCCATTGTCTGGACACTGGATCATAAATGGATATCCGTGTTTCATCAGTGGTGACGATCCAAAAACCCCACACGATCCCGGCGAAAGTGGACGAAAATGGAACGTGAAGCAACCACTCATTTGGGTTTTGGTTTTGCGTTGAGCAATTTGCGAAGCCATTTGGCTGGGATCTTTCTTATGTCCAAAATCTCACGAATGATGTGTCCCACACATTCTCGGTATATGCCCAGGGTCTCTGCTGTCGTTTTAGCAGGTATCCTCGAATCATCCAGGGTCAGTGAATGAACAGTCTCCATGATTTTTGGGAACTGTGACATGAGCTGGCCTTCGGACGTTAATTTTCAGTCCTGAAATGACCAATTTTAAACGCAGCAACTGAATTCTTGATACTGGAGTAGCAAAGGCAGTTACCATCAAATGTTCCAGATATACCATCGTAGATTTGTTCGTGTCTGCTTTAAAAAATAGTTTATCACAGCACGACTGTCTTTCACTATTATATCTCTATTTTCTGGCGCCATCTACGCTTCAAATGTGTACTGAAAAATAATTGCCATTGTTACTGTTACCCAATTACCGGCACATATAACGTAAAGAAGAAGGTTTATGCCATAACAACAGAATTAATCTACATAATTTTAAGTAGGAAAAGCCAAGGACTTATTATCAGCCTTTCATGCGCGTAAGTTTCTCTTTCATGACCGGCCCTGTCTTGAATTTAGCGCCCTCTGTCAAATGTTGTTGTATCTGAGGCGCACAGGGACACGTGTGACGGTGACAATCCATGCACACCCTCTGTCCAATCGCTGGCCACCGGAGTTCAACTCAGTGGCCAGAGAAGTAGTAGTAGTAATTGTCACTAGACTCGACATTTAGCGGGGTGTTCCTCTCATGTGGGGCAACATTTCATTTAAATTTGGCCAAATCTCATAGAAACAATATGTTTAAGTAATCGTCCGATCATGATCAGAGACTTTGTTCCTCTCGACTGAATAAATAATGATGAGAGTTAGCGAAGGGTTAGAGCGTACAGATTACCATGCCAATGTGACAAAGCTTAAAGGCACAGTTCATAAAAGGTGCGTTGAACATGGTCGCGACACACTTCTTTTGCAGCCCAGGAAGTCTGCTGAGCGTTGTATTTCCACAGGACACTCTATGGATTAAGTTGGTTAGTTTGGCCACTGAATTTTAACTCTGCGGGCATGCAGTTCGAAAGCGGAAGTGCGTGGAATATTACTGTTCCGCATATGCTTGCGCGCCTCAGATGGGATAATATTGGAAAAAGGGCGATCAGGCAGTGAAAACGTATTCACAACTTGCTGTTTCTATTGTCCCAATAATTATAACTCGTCCTTCCCACAAAGACCCGCAAGTCGCTAAGTGGCTTCAGACAGAAACAATTGTACCATACGTGAGTTTGATCTAGAATGGATGAAATTGAACTCCGTGGTTGTTCCTTTATAGGGTGAAAAATAATAACCGCTACCAGTCACAATAGAAGGCGATTTCATTTAACGCGATTGGTTTCGGGCTTGTGCCCATCTTCAGGTGGTTTTACATACAATTGTTTCGCTGCTCACTATTGGAGATCACTGTTTAAATTAAATGCAAATAATGTGATGATGACTACTTAGATCCAGTAGCGCTTCAAAAGGCAGAACATACAGTAGTGTACCAAAATGCGTAAAATGGAAGTACCAATATTTTCCGTGGTGTATATAAAGTTAATGTGTAATCGAGATTTTCTGTCAACAATGCGATAAATGTAATATGGCAAAGTAATGGATATGCGAGATATATTTAAATACTATAATTTTTATAACACATGTCGCTTAGTAACTACAAAGTGTTTCAGTTCGATGTGTTTAGTCTTCATCACATTATTTGCTTTTAATTTAAACAGTGATCTCCAACAATTAACCTTGACTCATGTAATCGAGTGTAAAACTATCTAAAGATCAGCATAAGCCCGATACCGGTCGTGAATTCAATAACATCACCTTCTATTCTGACAGGCAGCGGTTGTTATTTACACCCTACCTGTGTCGTACGCTCATTTCATTTTACCCCGCCAGTTGTTAGTATAAAGTCAGCGACATGCACCAGCAATCTCCATTGTAGGACTAACCAGAAGATGGCTGAAAGGCTGTTAGGGTCGGCCGGTGTGGCCGTGCGGTTCTAAGCGCGTCAGTTTGGAACCGCGTGGCCGCTACGGTCGCAGGTTCGAATCCTGCCTCGGGCATGGATGTGTGTGATGTCCTTAGGTTAGTTAGGTTTAAGTAGTTCTAAGTTCTAGGGGACTGATGACCTCAGTAGTTAAGTCCCATAGTGCTCAGAGCCAGCCAAAGGCTGTTAACCTAAATATCGTTACAAGATGTTGACGTAATCCATCTGCATTTTCGAAACCTCATGGAATATTAGTTACGCCTAGAAAACTTCAAAAATAACATCCGAAGTAACCAACATTACAGCGACCAGACTATAAATGCGTCCCTTTGTGAATTATCGTTTCCAAACCAGCAGGATTGAAACGAACTTTTACGTTTGTCCTCGGACGTATCGTGGCAACGCACGAAGTCCCACTCGCGGCTGTGGTCAGAATGAACACAGAACTTGCGTTGTCGGCGCACCGGACTAATTGCGCCACGATATAGCTGCACACATTAACTCTGAAACCTTTATTGGAGTACCCGGGTTAATTCTCTGCGGTGTTAGACTGTTAAATCAGTCTAAATAAGTGTTGGCAGCTTCGCTTTGACCCGGGGTACAAGATTAAATTGCCTGTAGTCCTATTAATCGATGGCTTTTACAAATCTAACTGCGTTAATAGACACTAGGTTACGACCAACAAGATTGGGAAGTGCAGACCGCGAACAGTCAATAAACCGTCTCCAGCTAGGTTCCAGCTACTCCGCCGATACTCTCATCCATAAATAAAACCGGTTGAGTTGGGATAGGGGACCAAACAGCGAGGTCATCTGTCCCATCGGATTAGGGAGGATGGGAAAGCGATTTAGTGAAATCACGAAAAACCTAAATCAGGATGGCCGGACGCGGGTTTCAACCATCGTCCTCCCGAATGCGAATCCAGTGTCCTAACCTCGCTCGGTAAACAAAACACTTGAACTTTCCATCGGAAAAAGGAATTTTTTCTTGTATTAGACCTCATATAGTCCGCCTCGTTCGGTTAAACACCACCTCCAGCTAGGTAATGGTTCCATGATCTACTATGCGGCATCTCCCTATGGATATTCGCCCATTAAATTGCGACACTCGTCTAGGAAACCGGCAAATGTCTAGGCCTCTTCCCACCCCTGCACATATAAATGTACTTGCAAATTCTTTCGGAGCTTTTCGCACAGAACTTCGTCGATCAATAAGGTTTACCCACTCCCAACTTGATACACTAAACACACTTTTAAAAACATCAGATCCGTTCGCGACTCACCTGCTATCCTCGTGACGTCTACCAACCGTTCCACGAAATTATTTTGCATCCAATACTGCTTGAAATTTCCACGTTAATTGAAAAAAAAACGTTAAGTTTTGGGCTCTTTGTCGATGAAAACCCAGTGAAAAGCTTTTGTCGAATGATTTTACAGCATGATGAAAGTTGTATGAACCGCGGATATTCTGATAAAGGCGTAGAACAGATGAAGAAACATCGAACCTCAGTGAATGACGATCAACGTCCTGGCCAGCCAGTTGAAGTGTCAACTCCTTCGCTTGATTAAACACATAGGAAAACAGTTGCGGTAAGTGTTGGTAGAGTCCATAACGTTATCAGTAACAAGCTCACGTACAGTGAAACAAGTGTATGGTGGGCGAAAGACGACTCAAAATGTTTACAGACTTGAACGAAAGCTTTGGAACGGAAGATGACCAGTTTCTAAACAAGATTTTAACGCGTGATGAAACTTGGGTTCGCTATTTTTAACCTGAACCCTAAAGACAAAGCGTGGAAAGGAAGAATTTGTGGAACGTAGCTCAAACAACAAGACAAAGACCTTTTTGCACCAGGTATAAAGGAACTAGTTCTTCATTCGGACAAGTTTATTAATATTGGTGGGGATTATGGTGAAAGGCAGTGAAAGTTCCATTTTGTAAAAATACACAACTTTTTTCCCTACATGATTTTGTACCTCGTATATTCTGACCTTTTGTGTTAGAGGTGGTATGTCATATCCTCACTTTCACCGTTCGTTGCTGGGTTAAGCCAAGTGACGTTGTGGTGACGTTTCGCCTGGTGTGAACGCACCATAATTTCACGGTGACGGTGGCGTAGACTACTGTTCCGTTCCGTTTCGTTGAGGTCTAGTGTGAATCGGTCTTTACTCCTGGACTCATGATCCACTTCACGGTTTTTCCTTTGTCACTTGAGACTAAGGCTGAATTGTCGAATGTCGTTCCCGAGTGTTGTGTGCGGCGGTACTGTCGAGTGGAGTCGAGCGCCTGGCCGACCCCAAGACGCGGAGCTCGCGAAGCGCCCCCGCGTGTGTGTCGGCCGGGACGGAAGTTTCTTACGAGAAAGCTTCGCCCGTGTGGGCCACTCCTTTGCAAAGGCATTAGCAGAAGGCGTCGCGCCGGCAGGTTTCTCCCGGGGCGGAGCGAGGCGCAGACAAAGCCACGGGGCGACCTTTGTGTGTGACGGATGTTCGGGGGTAATCCCGGCAACGTGACCGCCACTCTCCTTTCTGTCTACCGGCCCCGCCCGGCCGTCGTATAGCCTTACCAGCGCGGCCTTTGTGTGTCCTCCATATGTCTTAGCGCCGGCGCCACAATAGCGCCGAGAGCGCCAGAGGAAGCAGATATGCGTCGCCTCTCCACACCAACGCCTAAGCCGGCCACGACGGCGCCGAATGCCGACGCCTCGACGTGGACGTGCTAATTCTCCCGCCTCCCCTCAGAAGTGTTCTATCCTACAATGTACGTTTCGTGTAGTACTAATCCCCTGATATCCACAAATTTATGCAACGTGGTTTGGAAATAATTTTACGAATTTTGGGGACAAATTTCTTACACCAAACCAAGGAATAAAGTTCACATAAACATTCGAGAGTCGTTCAATAAATAATGTGTACTCCCACCACGTGTTTTACGGCTTCGAATATACACTGCTTCACAAAAAAATGTGAAGCTCCCAGAATGGGAGCTGGAAACGAAACGAAACTTCACGAGTTTTTGTTTTTTTAAGTCATCGGTCTTTTGACTGATTTGATGCGGCCCACCACGAATTTCTCTCCTGTGCTAGCCTCTTCATCTCAGAGTAGCACTTGCAACCTATGTCCTCAATTATTTGGTGGATGTATTCCAATATCTGTCTCCCTCTGTAGTTTTTGCTCTTTACAGCTCCCTTTAGTACCATGGAAATCATTCCCTTACGTACCGACCGAGGTGGCGCAGTGGTTAGCACCCTGGACTCGCATTCGGGAGGACGACGGTTCAATCCCGTCTCCGGCCATCCTGATTTAGGTTTTCCGTGATTTCCCTAAATCGTTTCAGGCAAATGCCAGGATGGTTCCTTTGAAAGGGCACGGCCGATTTCCTTCCCAATCCTTCCCTAACCCGAGCTTGCGCTCCGTCTCTAATGACCTCGTTGTCGACGGGACGTTAAACACTAACCACCACCACCACCACCATTCCCTTACGTGTTAACAATAGTCCTATCATCCTGTCCCTTTTCCTTGTCAAGTGCTTTCTACATATTCCTTTTCTCTCTAATTTCGCGCAGTACCTCCACATTCCTTACCTTATCAGTCCACCTGATTTTCAACATTCGTCTGTAACACCATATCTCAAATATTTCGATTCTCCTCTGTTCCGGTTTTCCCACAGTCCGTGTTTCACTACCATGCAACACTGTGCTCCAAACGTACATTCTCAGAAATTTCTTCGTCAGTCAATTGGAGGCCACATGCCCTGTCGATACACGTTATGTTTCTTTAATGCAGTGGTTTCCATTGCATTCTGCATCCTCATGCCGTTGATCATTGCTGATTCTTCCGCCTTTAGGGCAGTTTCCCACGCAATTTTCGTGTCAAATTCACAAAGAACTTGGGAGTGTGAACCCACTTTCCAGTGTGATGTTCAGCCCTGGTTCGGTGGGGGAAGGTATCATAAATCCAGTGTAGCCTCACCCCTGGCAAGCTAGCCTACAACTGGTTCCGACTAGTCCTTGATATCCTCGATACAGGCTCTGGGACATATTGGCTCCGAGCTGGTGCCGCACTTGTTCTATCAGGAAACTGGACTCGCATTCGGGAGGAAGACGGTTCAAACCAACATCCAGCCATCGTGATTTAGGTTTTCCGTGAGTTCCCTAAATGGCTTAAAGCAAACGCCAGGATATATCCTTCAAAAGGACACGGCCACTCTCCTTCATCATCCTTCCCTAATACCTGCTTCGTCTCTAATTACCTCTTTGTCAACAGGACGTTAAACACTAATCTCCTCCTCCTCCTCCAGACCTCCTTCCTGGCCACGGGATTATTTTAACATCAAACAGTTAGTTCTGTGGACGAGCATTGTAGAAAAATGGCGACATAATAATGATGCATGAGAGGTAACACATGAGGACATAGGATGTCCTTGACGTCATCAGAATTCACGCCGTCACTAACAGCTGTGACCTGCAGTTACATTCAATCGCTCCCCACACCATGACGCTTGG
The DNA here is from genome assembly GCF_021461395.2 of Schistocerca americana. NCBI lineage: Eukaryota > Metazoa > Arthropoda > Insecta > Orthoptera > Acrididae > Schistocerca > Schistocerca americana. The sequence goes on from NC_060123.1 coordinate 184,438,309, forward strand.
AGTAACAGTGCTGTACCTCTCCTAAACATTAGAAGGATGGGACCTCTCACCAGGTCGCCTACCCAGAGTAGTACAGAACCGCGTTTCATCAATGAACACAATGCGACGCCGAACACCAGCAATCCATGCTTCATAGTCGCAGCGCCACTCCAAACGATGCCGTTTCTGTTGTGGTATTAACGGCAACTTACCGCATGGTACAGTGATTCCCTAATCCTGCTGCTGCTAGCCTCTGACCAATAGTGTGGTATGACACAGAATGTTGCAGTTCTCGGATGTCAGGCGCAAACAGGAAGGGGCTTTGATGTGCGTGGTGTACTATAAGGCGATCCTCCCTTGAGGTGATCAGACATAGCTGACTGGAACCTCGATGAAGTGTATACCTGACTTCAAATTCCCATGCTGGTCAGACGTTGGAGCACTGTCAATTCTGCACACCCCACAAATTGGGATATAGCATGATTTGACGAAAGGCCAAACTGAGAAAAGCAATGAGGTCCCTTACAAACTCTTGTCACCTGCTGATAATGCTGTCTCATATGAGTATACGGCGTCACTGTGTCCTCTACAGTCAACATCTGACACTGTTCATATCCGCGTATGTACACCAACAGCCCTCGTTAACATCCTTAAACGTGAACAGCGCAAATGCACTCTAGTAGATGTACTGCCATTCAAAGAGAATTGCAGTTCTAATCAATTACAACCTGCAGATCATATAGTAGTAGGGTAACCTTCATACTACCCAACATTGCATTGTTGCCAAATTTATTCAAGATGGGGGATCCAAGATGGCAGCGATAGATATGGCAATGTCGCAGTGACGTCACAGCATGATGTTCAGATTTTGGCGGGAAAATAGGTCAATTAGGCTACCTCCACTAACGTAACCCCCTCCCCACCCACACCACCACCTTCCCCTCCCACAGAAAATGGCGGGAAGTTCAAATCCCAGCAGGACAATGCAATGCAGCACGGCTACCCCCACTAACCTAAGAAAATGGCAAAAAGGGTAACTTGGGCCATCTCCACTAACCTAAGTTGTCCAACCGCCACGTCTTCCTAGGAAATGGTGGGCAAATGACTTAGCCTGTGCTGGGCTGCTGGATAGGATGGACATAAGTCTTTATTTTATATGCAGTGTTTAAATAAACAATTTGAGGCAGTAGCTCCAACCAGTGGTCTGGAGTCCAACTGACACAATACTGCCACCAGAGGGCGCTATCATCCCTTCCATGACATAATGCGAGATGGCAGTCTGGGGGAAAATGACGGGAAAAGGACTCGGCCTGTGCTGGGCAGCTGGAGAGAGGAAGGAGTGTACTGTATTTTTTTTGAACAATTTATTTAGGAATGGATTTCATGTAGTTCATTTATTACACTGATACAAAACGCTCTCCCTGACGTGCTTGGGGTCACGCTACATAGCCAACAGACATACAAATTACTCGTAAATTATCGAAATAATGCAGTACACAGCATATAGACCTGCAAAATACTCGTAAATTACTGAACTAATGCATAGCACAGCATACAGACCTGCTCGCAAAATAATGCGACAGACACGCAAACTACTCGTAAATTTTCAAAAAAATAATGCGCGAAAAGGCTCTGTAAACACAATCACAACGCTTAAACAGCCGAAAATAATACAGCACACAAACACTAAGTTCATGTAAAAAACACTTTCGAACTTCGTCAGTCGTGACGTATCAGCGAGCTGTTCCAACACACGCATGCGCTGACACCACCATGAAGCACCGCCGGTCAGACAAATGCAGGGGTGCGAGCTATTGCTCTCACCCTGCCTCCACATACATCCAATAGGTGAAAGTTGCATCTATTTTCAGGTATACAGTTAGAATTCCTCGTGTGTTACACTGACATTACAGGTCTATGTAAATAAGAGCCAAGTCACCCTCTGGAAGCGCATGTGTTTACCATTGCTGGTGTGATGCCACTCTACCTGCGGTATAGCAAAGACTTAATAGCCCAGCTACTCTCTCTTGCAGATGCAGCTAAAAGGTTCTCAACATTACACTGACATCACATGGCTATGTGAAATCGTAAAGTGTGGCAGAAATAGCTAACAATCGCTTTTGTAGGAGCTGTTTTGATGTCTCAGCTTTTTTGCATGGAAATTCTTGTTCTAACAGAACCTGTTTACGAAAATAGCCCAGAATAACACCGAATTCATTACTCCTGATGGTCCAAATGTGGCACCCCATCCATCATGTGTTACCCTTCCTGAAAATCATTTAGTCCTGCTTTCAACAAACATCTCCGAAATGCAAATGTTCTCACCGCTATGTAGAGGCTTATATGTCCCAGCACAAAGGATGTCTTGTAAATGAATGGAGCATTATGATCGGCTTGTACTGAATTTACCTGCCAAATTACTGATGCTGCCAGTGTGGAAGCACTGGCTGCCTTTTTCTTTTTGCAGACGAGACTTGCAGCAGCAAAACTATTTTGTACAGATCACCATATTGCATTCACAGTTAAACTATTCAAAGTGGCCTACAGATTGTCATATACAGAAAGACTCTTAATCAATTATACTGCTCTGCCACCGAGGACAGAAGCTTGAATATTAGAGTGTGAAACTAATCTCCAACCCGACAGTATATCACCACATACCGTGTTGATGTAGTAAACATACAAGTCGTATTCTGCGCCGTACAAAATCGCCCCTTTCGCATCATTCATTAAGCTATTGACCGCCAGGCACTGGTACATATACCATGAAGACAGGCAGCACCGTATATACTCCTCAAAGCACTAGTTATTTCCCACAAGGTCAGGAGGTCGCAAGTCATCCACTCCCGACGTGACCAGAACGCCCTCAGCGGCCCGAAGCTACTCTCCAAACTGTTGTACAAAGACGGGCTCATTTCCATTCAGCACAAAGGCATTACTGTTTTTGACCCTGATGTTCCATCTTTTGCTTTTTACACCATCTACAGACTCTGGGATTACAAGAACATATGTAATTTCATTCTATTTGCCAGAATATCGTACCAATTACGTGACACTTCTCGATATGAAGCACACAGCAATATTGCGTGCATAGCAGTAGTATCGCTCGCACAGTATAATTCCGAAGATATAGACTGGATATTATTTCTCTAGAAACCCGAAACTTTAGCGAGGTGTAGCGTGCTGTAAACCACTGAGTAACTAGAAACTTATCCTGTCTGAGAAGACCTTTATGTGAGAACTCGAAAAAAAATAGAGGAAACAGATATACCCACTTGCGAATACTGATGTCGGTGATGTAACAGGTTCCAAAGCATTCTTATAATTTACAAAGTCAACTAAGGTATTTCTCATGCCTAGAGAGCCAGCAAACATGTCTTCCGCCTGTTACATGTGCACACCAAAATCGATGTTCTCTGAACTAAACAAAAGGCGCGAAATGTGCAGAAGCAGTCAGTTGGACAATTTACATGGGAGGGAATAATGGTCCAGTGCACACACACTTCCATATTGAATCGTCTCAAATTTCCATCGATCACCAAAGCTGTCCAACGCATACTATGTATCAGTTCGCTATTCAGCCATCTAGAAGAAGACAACATTAAGTCAGCTATATTTCTGCATCCCAACAGGCCTCTCAACTCATACAGTTCCTACCGTTAGCCGGAAACTTGACTAATTCCGGGCACAGGTAACGAGCGGTGCACGGCAAGCATACATAGACAAAATCATGCTAGGAAACCTGTCACATATATATTTTATCACTGAACTTACAGCTAAATATTACAATCGCGGTCTCAATTAGTCGACATTTGACAATGAGCGAAGTATCGGAAATACAGCCTGCTGACGGTTGTGGCTCTGGAAATAGAAATATCAAGGTGAACCTATCACACATCCCCTACTACTAAGTGTAACACTTCGCCAATAAAATTGCTGGCGATACGAAATAGTACTGAGGGACAATCAGAGATTGGGTGGGCATGTCTCATAAGTTTTCCATGCGAGTGGTACCACTGTGTCTTAGAAAGAGAGGAGTAATCGCCTTACAAACAGCCAGGTGTTAAAAAAACGCGATCGCAACGACCATATTACTATCACAATCGGTCTTGGTTCTGCAGGTGCATACAAGTATCCGTGTTAAAAGTTATACCGGCTTTAGAAAGCGAGGTACGGCATTACCTCCGAATGAAGTGGTTTTTCTGGACAAATACCGCTACACCGAATATAGACAGTGATCACTGGAGTGTATATTATCAGACCAACAGTTCGGTTACATGTCGCCGATGGTGCAACATCATGATAAAATCATCGAATTTAGAAAGGATTTGGCTAAGGAACATGGTATGAACCCGGTATTTGCAACTCCCTCACGTCGCCGCTAGATAATTCTCCAGTAATTGTAATGCATTCTGTGCGATGCCATGTCAGTGTTTCGGTGATATATCGACTGGGCATTGGTTGATTGAGAAGGATCACAAACAGTAGACGGTGTGCTGATTTAGGTCGTTAGAAATGGACACTGGCTTTTCACATGTCTAGTGCTATGCTTTCCAGTAGAAATGATGTCTATGATTTGGAAACAAGTCTTTCCATTCAACCACATACCTGTGTTGTATCCGATGGAGAAGTCCTTTGATGATTACAGCCACTAGTGAATCATATTTCTGGCACTCTCATATCTCGAAACTAGTCACCTTTTTCGAACCTATCTGCTACAGTAAAATTTGATGTAGTCCCTATGCCTCTTGCAACTGCTACCATATCTGCAAGTTTGCACATATGATCATTCCAATTTAAGTCGGAACTGAGCACAAGTCGGAGAGAGCTATATCCACCACCTTCTGCAACCAGTGTAGGAACAGAGTGACCTGAGTTAGTGCGACAGGACCGCGTTCTGACCATTCGGTAGAAATGGGAACAAGTTGTCATAGCTCCGCCAGAGTTTATGACATGTATAGTCAGCGCCAAATGAAGCCTGCTCCTGCAACACGAGGTAGTATAAAAGAAAGTATGGGAATTGAGAGGAGGACAGGATTTTACTTCTGCATTGTGGTGCATCCCCAAACTACATACAGATACTGCAGTCCGAAGCAGATCCGCATCCCTCAGGGCCCATTCACGTCTATCACCCCAACGTGCTATCATCATCATTCTGTACCATCAAAGAGAGAAAAATTACGAACTCTAAAAGCTCCACTAACTTCGTCCGATGGAGAATTCAATCAGATTTTTACTGCATCGCTCTCCTCCCATGTCTCGAAAACAAATACTGTCTGCGTGCAGGTATTGAGCACATGTGATGATCATATTAAATATACAGGTATCGATCCATTGCACAGACCAGTGTAAAGTTGCATCGCCTGTACTGTAGGAGGATGACCGTATCCCACAAACTATACTGTAAGTTTCAAGAGACACTCCCAGGTGACCCTGTGTCATTGTTTGAAACATTGTTTTTTTCTGCTGTAACGCACTTTGTACACTGCCATACATTTATTCCTCACCACGACTTCGAGGTCTGTGTCAGGTTCTAAAGTGACATTAACAGATTCTGATCCATTGCTTCTCACAGAAAACTAGAGGTTGCATGGAGTAAATCATGTTGTTACTGCTGCTGCCATAACACATTACACACACTGGATGATTTTAAATAAAAGACAGTTACAACATAAGGAAACAGGAAGAGTTTTGCGTTGTTGGAGTTTGAAGCATTTTACCTAAATCAACTACGCTATCAATTTTAAAGTGTGGTTCTAGTGTCTTTGATCAGTACCAGGAGGGTATTGGTAAGAGAGAACATAAACACACGCACTCCTAAGGCTACACTGTTCTACACTTAAAACAGGCTATAATATTAGATCGCTTGAGTTTTTAACTGTTAATAATCCAGCGTAAGAAATATATTTCCAGCGAATGACATGCATCTTTCTTGCAGTTTTCTCTACGATGAACTAATGTAACAAACTGTAAAATGAAAAATATACTTCCATAAAACATTGGCTCTGTGAGATACATGCACAATATAACTTTCCAGAGATGTATAGCATCCACTGTTCACATCTGATCATGGTTCAGAAATTATACTATGCCCATATCAGTCCTATATAAAATGATCATTAGTAACGGAGAATACCTCTTACAAGGAAACAGATAAGCGTTTGGCAGCAGTGTCCGACGTGTGAAATTACAAGTCGTGCCACCACTAACTCTGTAAACAGCACATTTGTCATGCAGATGTATACATGGGGATTGCAGTGTCTCACAGACACCTGTCGCTAACTTAGAATCATCTTAGTTATGAAGCTAAAGTCTCGATTTTACACCCAAGATGCGACAAGGGGATGGAGTACATTTCATAAATCTTCGTTCGTTTAGGGGATTGTGTCGAAACAGGATGGTCACGTTTCATGACATATGTGAAGACTGAGAGGTTTGCCATTAATGTTCGCAAGTAGACAGTGCTCTCAACAACATACAGAACACGTGGTTGTATATGAGTCGAAAGCAGGCTATGTAATGTGACTGATGCATCCTGACAGAACAGTGGAAAAAATGGTCAAATGACCTGCAACAACATCTCTCTCTCTAGAATGCATCATCAGTCTGCCATTAAATCGTTCCTCTTTACATCTCCATCTCAATCGATCACCCCATCCACACTGTTATCCTTTAATGCTTATGCATGTAAGTCTAGAGACAGATGGTTCTCTGTCTTCATGAAAAGCGTGAAATACAGTAGTCAACCCACATGTATCACTATTATCTCAATAGACATACGGTAGAATACTGCTTCAACGAAAAAAAGTGACTGTTTCCCTGGTTTCCTCCGCTTCCATGTCGGCGTTTTCTCGGATTCCTCTTGCTGCTGCATACTTGTTCCCATGTGCAAATTGTTCTGCGCTAACCAGAAGACACGCAAGCTCATCCTCGAAAGCATTTTGGTGTGTATTCCCTCAATTTATACTTATTCTCTCATCATTTTTCGCAATTCTATCGATTTTATGTCAGTTCTTCCCATGCGATCATGATATAACCTCTCGTTCCGTGTTCTAAAATTACTTGTAAGTGTAGTACAGCTGCCAACACCTCGCACGGATTCACTGTTTTTCTGATCGCGAGGCATAGTATAGCACTGTACTGGATTGCATTCACCCCACGTATTCCACATTTGCAAAGCGTTTTCTCTGTTTTCTGCATGTTTGTGTATGTGCATGTGTTGCGGATGGCTCCCAGGACCCACAGTAGACCTGAGTTAGCATTCGAGTGTGGATCCACCGCGCGTTGTATCCGGAACGATGTTGGTTTGCAGATCCACAGTATGCCACGTGTGGGATAGGGTTTCAAGGTGGATCTGCCACGCACAATGTACAGAGCGATGTTGGGATGCAGATCCACAATATGCCACATCCAAGTTAGCGTTTGAGCTTGGGTCTGCCATGCACTATATATGCAGACCGATGCTCAGAGGCGTCTTGAAGGTAGGAATTACATCTTTATTAGGGAACTTCACTGCGCTTGCAAGCCCAAGTTTCTCGCATGCCAACTCACCACAGCTTCGATGGCTGGCTATGCGAGGCATTGCATGTTGGAGGGATCTGCTATGCAACACTTGCTGCAAGCACCACTGTTATTTGGTGGTCAGGGGAAAGGAACCTCGGCAGGACCAAGCGCCCTGTGGATACCAGACACCACGGCACAAGAGGGCTGGGTTCCATTATAAATGGTTTCTCAATATAACAGGATTGTAGCTTTATGTTATGCTTTTTCCCAGGAATTAAACACTAACTAATGAATAAAAAGCAGCACAATACACAGCCTCTAATTGATTTTACAAGCCCCCAAAACGATCAGATATCCCATTGTGGAGACATCTGTCCGGTTCATATATTTGTCACCTAGAAATTATAACGAATTGTAAGTATTTATTTATATACCAAAGCTTAAGGTTTCTATTTAGATGTGGAACCTCCATATTTTCGAAAGTTGCCATGTTGAGCTGTTGGAGCTCACAGCTGGTAAAAATCTCATGTATGAAGCTAAGTGCCTAGCACCTTATTTTATAAACCAGCATGTCATCAGAAGTGCTTTTTTGGCTCTTATTCATTGTGTATATGCTGTTATAGTTTCATCAATATGACAATGGATTTGATTTGGCATGTTTGGTGTATTTCATGATAACTTCAAATTGGTTTGCACTCTACAGTTACTGTTTTCTATTTGCTTTCAGGTTCTTTTATCTTTACCACTTCTCGTTCTACGCATACCACTACCGATTCAACGGGCAATACAGCAGGTTGGCTCTCGTCACGTCGTGGCTATTCATACAGGTTGGTGCTGCAATTTACGTATAGTTTTGTCTTTGACATTAACTGATTGGTTTTTGGTCATGTTGCCAATCTTAGTTTCAATTAATTTTCTTTTTTGTGTTATTTGGATATGCTATCATAAACTGGAGTGATTTATAGCTTTCATAATTTCAGACCTTTTTGAGATACTCCAGTGAGCACGTTATAGCACAGAACCTCGTGTGGTAATACATCGCATAACTTCTTGTCTCATAGTCATGGGCGAGTGCTGTACAGAACTGATAAGTGGGAGGGAGAGAGAGAGAGAGAGAGAGAGAGAGAGAGAGAGAGAGAGAGAGAGAGAGAGAGAGAGAAATAATTTCGTCACTTCATCAAAATTCGATTCCCATAATTATTCTGTGTGAAGCAGTCAGATGTATCAGGTACAACTCATCGGTTTTAAAGAACATGATAGATTCGTGAATATAAAACAAGAAAATTTTCACAATTTTATCAAGTTTGTTTGCTTGGCCATCCTCAGCAATAAGCACTGAAATATTTGATTTGTTAATAAAAAAAAAGCCTTCTCTTCCTGCGCTATATTTTATTTCTCTCAGGTACGTTTCGTCTTTTTTCACTTTAGGGCATTATCAGTACTCTCTAGAATGATAAAATTTTGTTTTGGTATGTATTATGTGTAGATTATAAAACAGTTCACGTTTCGTTTTTTATGTAAATAAGTGATTACTTACAGTTCTTCGCTTTTTAGTTGGCACCTGCGTTTACTCTTCTGGTCACGTGCCGGATTTCGCCTTGAAACTCTATTTACGAAAGATAAGCATGTTTTTATGTTCCGAACTTTTTCTTCCCACTTTTCATCTTTTTTACCCCTGTTGTTGTGATGCACTATTAGTCTTTTGTCATTAATTATTATAGATATTTGATCGAAAACAGTGATTTCAAGATGTAACTACTTTGAATTCACTACGTGTCTCATCCTGTTTAGTTTGTTTACGTTTTTGTGAGGAACATTATACCATCTAATTTACATGTGAGCTATTCATAGTTTTGCTCACATTTTCAATTTTCTCAACTACAAGTAATCTCTTTGTAGACGCTAAAGGGCCTCGCTGAAATTTCTTGCTTTACTTAGCATGCATGGTAGAAGAAGACTGCTGTGAATCGTTATGTCATAGAGGTTGATACTATAATGAAACCTTCCATTGTGTGACAAGTTTCGAGCTAAAATAAATCTTTCATGCATCTGTAGCATCGTTATATGTGGACATGGGGTGTGGGGAGCTAGTGATACGTAAGCATACTTTTACAACGCCTGGTTGGGAGAGGGGGGGAGGGACTTGGACAGTCATTATACTCCTAGTGAGGAGAGCGGTGCGTAGAGGTAAGGGCGGGGAGGAGGGGGGGGGGGTTACCTGTAAACATAAGCATGGAGAAGTTAATTGGTGTTTGGTCCAAGCAAAGTTGAGGCCCCAAAGAGCAGCTCCCTTTATCATGTGAACGGCTACGTATTTCGCATGTTTCTAGGGACCCCTCAGTTAATGTGTATGCAGTTCATTGAGTCACAAGGGCGAGGAACTGTCTTTACAACTGTGGAAAGAATGGAAAAGTTGAAATTTACGGCAGAGTAATAGTGTGTACCAGAGCGGAACTCGAACCGAGAATCTTAGCCTTTGCCAAATGCTCTGCCACAAGAACAGTCCAGACAAGACTAATGACCTGCCCTCACGTCTTTACTTCTACTAACATCCCTTTCCTACATTCTAAGCGTTCCGGGTTCGAGTCCCTGGCCGACATACACCTTTAATCTGCCAGGAAGTTTCAAATCAGCGCTGCAGGCCGGTAATTCATTTTGGTAGCTGAAACTGATAATCGATGCGACTGTATAATGTGATAGATGATACGCGACTACGGACGACACCCCGCAGAACTACTTGAGCATTACGAAACTTCCTAGCAGATTAAAACTGTGTGCCGGACCGAGACTCTAACTCGGGACCTTTGCCTTTCGCGGGCAAGTGCTCTACCAACTGAGCTACCCAAGCACGACTCACGCCCCGTCCTCACAGCTTTACATCTGCCAGTACCTCGCCTTTTACCTTCCAAACTTTACAGGAGCTCTCCTGCGAATCCTGCAGAACTAGCACGCCTGAAAGAAAAGATATTGCGGAGACATGGCTTAGCCACAGCCGGGGGGATGTTTGCAGAATGAGATTTTCACTCTGCAGCGGAGTGTGCGCTGATACGAAACTTCCTGGCAGATTAAAACTGTGTGCCGGACCGAGACTCGAACTCGGGACCTTTGCCTTTCGCGGGAAGTGCTCTACCACTCAGTTGGTAGAGCTCTTGCCCGCGAAAGGCAAAGGTCCCGAGTTCGCGTCTCGGTCCGGCACACAGTTTTAATCTGCCAGGAAGTTTCGTATCAGCGCACACTCCGCTGCAGAGTGAAAATCTCATTCTGGATACTTGAACATTGTTTCTTACGTTGGTATACAAGAATAATGTATCCGTTTAAAATGCAGTGGTTATAACGTATGTGACTACAAGACATCGCCACGATCCCGGCGTTCATATAGTTCTAAATACCCACCGTCTGATGGTGACCCTGCATTGGGTCGAGAGCTGGCGTATGATCGGATAAAAGCTTCAAAATCATTATAAAGCGATTGGACGCCGAAATTCATAGAAATCATCGCCTACAAAACCTCTCTCTTCCGGATCGTAAGATTGACTGCTATGAACGGCCGATGCCTAAAAGCACGGAAGCTTAGTTTCGCCGGTGATATGACCTCAAAGAGGATCTTGAATGCTACTTTGCCATTTTATATGACGTAAGAGCCATATACAAGACAAATTTCCGTGGTGTAATTCTGCAGTACTGCTCCTACGGACGTCAATGCGGAAACGATGTTCCTGGAATATGATAATGCCTACACTGGCAGGAGCGGTTCGAAAACTAAGTTCTGTAGGCGGTCACGATTGGTACTGTGTTTAAGCCCCCCCGTTATAACTTGCGCCATCGTCACTTTTAACGGACAGTAGAATGTGTTGATACACTAATAATAATAATGATGTTAATTTATCTATGCTGCATCTCGTGAACCCCATGGCCTTTAACGATTGTTGGTGAACAATGCAAGCAGCCACCAATACTTTTGCAATGTTTTACTTCATGCCACAACCTGTTTCGCGCTATCTTTCCGATCTTCAGATGACTATTATTTCCGATTACATTGTTTTGGTCAGCACGCGTGTTGTCCACCCCTGCAATATGTTCCGTTGGACGGCGTTTTGTCTTGTAATTGTCCATAATATTTTCCAAGACACTGTGTAAGCCGATGCAGTGGAAATAGCGTGCAATTTCGAAATAAATCACTGTGGCACACTTCATAATATTGTTCGTGTGAGTTTCAGCTTCGCACCTGTGCTTTGCATTCGATGTTTTTGTTTACAATAAACTAAAGCATTTTAAAAGTATATGTGGCTGGTTGCGTTATTCACCAACAGTAAAATCATAATCTGCATGTAGATCTGTATCGATATTCCGAAATCCACCTTATGGCGCGTGGCGGAGGGTACCCTGTACCACTACTAGTCATTTCCTTTCTTGTTCACTCGCATATAGAAAGAGCAACAAAACAACTCTCTGTATGTCTCCGTATGAGCAGTTTAAATTTTCTGAGTAGTTTTCCTCGGAAAGAACGTTGCCTTTCCATCAGGGATTCCCATTTGTTCAAACCTTCCAGTAAGAAATCTAGCCGCCCACCTCTGAATTTTTTCGATGTCCTCCCTCAGTCCGAAGTGGTAGTATCTCAAACATTCCCAAGAATAGGTCGCACTACCGTCCTATATGCGCTCTCTTTTACAGATGAAGCACAATTTCTTAGAATTCTCCCCAATAAACGGAATTCGACCATTTCCCTTACCTACCACTAACTTCACACGCTCGCTCCACTTCATACCACTTTGCAACGTTACGCTCAGATATTTAAATGACGTGACTGTGTCAAGTAGGTCACTGCTAATGCTGTATCCCAAAATTATGGATTTGTTTTTCCTGCCTATCAGCATTATCTTACATTTTTCTACATTTAGTGCTAGCTGCCATTCATCACACCAACTGGTAATTTTGTGTAAGTCATCTGGTATCCTCCAGATTCAGCAGCAGATCGATGTTAGGGAAATCGGTCCGTAGTTTTGCGGATCCGTTCTTTTACCCTTCTTCTATACAGGCGTCACCTGCGCTTTGTCACAGTCGCTTGGGACTTTGTTTGGGCGAGAGATTCTGGGTAAATGCAAGCTAAGAAAGGGGCTAATGCCGTAGTGTATTTTTTGAAAAACCAAATTGGAATTCCATCAGGATCCGGTGACTCTCTTATTTTCAATTCCATAACTTGTTTCTCTACGCCAGGGATGCGTATTATTATGTCATCCACACAAGAGTCTCTTCGATGGTCAGACGACGGTGTGTTTTTACGAGTCATCTGCGTGAGCGATTTCTTGAATATGAAATTTAAAACTTCGGCGTTCGTTTTACTCTGTTCAACTGCCACACCAGACTGGTTACAAGTGACTAGGTGGAAGCCTTAGACCCACCTAGCGATTTTACATTGGACCAGAATTTTCTAGGATTAATGCACTGTGACTAACGTTAATATTCGGGCAGTATGAGATTTTTACTTTGTGGCATCATAACTTTACGAGGGGCGTTTGCAAAGTCCGTGCAAAGTCAGAGAGATGGCACCACCGGCACATATCGAGGTCATGTTTAGTTAGTAGGATCCCTGGAAAGAACGCACACCAAGATTCAGCCATATTGGTCTATTTCTTTGTGTTTGGCATTCTTGTGAATCAAGGAAGTCGAGTGATTTCCCAAAAATGGACGAAAAATATTTTCCTGTGGTGATTAAACATTACTTTATGAAAGGCAAAACGTCTCACGAGACTAAAGAGAAGCTTGATAAACATTACGGTGGCTGTGCGCCTTCGATTACAACAGTTTTTAAGCGATTTCGAAATTTTTGGAGTGGCCATGTGGGCACAAGTGATGCTGAACGTTCTGGTTGCCCTGTGGAGGTTACGACTCCAGATATCATTGATAAAAGCCATTATATGGTGATGGATGATAGAAGAGTTAAGGGGCGTGAGATTGCTAGTGCTGTGGGCATCTCTAATGAATGGGTACATAATATTTTGCATAAACATTTGGACACGAGAAAGCTATCCACAAGATGGGTTCCGCGATTGTTCACGTTTCACCAAAAACGGAATCGTGTGTAGTGTTGCAAGGATTGTTTGCAGCTGTTCAGGAAGAGTCCGCAGGACTTTAAGCGTCGTTTCGTCACTGTGGATGAAACATGGATACATTACTATACTCCTGAGCCCAAACAACAATCTAAACAATGGGTTACCAAGGGAGAATCTGCACCAAAAAAAGGCGAAGACCAATCCTTCGGCCGGAAAGGTTATGGAGACTGTCTTTTGACAATGGCAAGGGATAATCCTCATCGACTATCTGGAAAAGGGTAAAACTATTACAGGTGCATATTATTCATTGTTATTGGACCGTTTGAAAACAAGGCTACAAGAAAAACGCCGGCGATTGGACCGCAAAAGTGTCCTTTTCCATCACGAAGATGCACCAGCACGCACCTCAGCAGTTGTGGTCGCAAAATTAATGGAAAAACGATTCCAACTCGTTTCACATCCCCCCCTATTCTCCAGACTTGGCTCCCTCGGATTACTGTTTGTTTCCCAATTTGACGAAATGGTTGGCGGGATAAAGATTTTATTCAAACGAGATGAGTGCAGCAACTAATAGCTATTTTGTAGACTTGGACAGTTCCTTTTATTCGGAAGGAATCAACAAATTAGAACAGCTTTGGACGAAGTCTAAAAGGAGACTATGTCGAAAAATAAAAAAGATTTACCTCAAACATGTAAGTAGTTTTTATTTTTGCACGGTTTTCAAACGCCCTCGTATTCTTAACAAAACGAACGTAAAATATAACCAAGTACGTATATTAAGTTACGTATCTTGTAAATAATAGCATAAATTGTATTAATATAACTTACAAAGGTCTTTTAATAATACAATTTCAGTAAAACTCGACACTATTTTCACGCTACTTTAATATTCGGGTACTTTCAGAACTAATTATTTCAAGACAAATTTTTGTGAAAGATGTATGTTCCAGTTTCTTGTCGGGTAGCCATTCCGTTGAACCACTTCTTTCAAATGCTGCGGCATACTGTTGGTCATCTGTTTTAACTATCAGTATGTACACCGTGCTATTCGTCTTTTAATCGACTCGTCAAAGTTTCGTTGGAATGTATTGGTATTTATCTAATACGTTGCTCTAGTTCGCCTCACACATTCTCGTTAGATTTGAGGTTTAGTGATTGATGTGGTGGTTGTAAGACTTTCGACCAATTGTACGACAAATATTCCTGCACAGTGCGAGCCTTTCGCGTCCGTTATCCTGGTGAACGTGAACGTGAACGTGAACGTGTTTGGTATCCCATTTTTTCAGCATATTTCCGTAAGTTGCTTTTAATATGTTCAGATAGACACGTCAGTCAATAATACTGCCGATGAACAGTATTTCACCCGGTCCAAATGTGTTTATACAGCCTCAGACAAGAACACTGCCACGTTCTACGGAAATCACGGAAAACGTAAATCAGGATAGCCTGTCGCTGGTTTGAACTGTCGTTCTCACGAATGCGAGTCCAGTGTGCTAACCACTGCGCCACCTTGATCAGTAATCGCATAGTGTCCGAATATTACTGTACATCGGTACTTAGTACACCACTGTAGCATAATGGCCAAGAAATTGAAAATAACAGTAATATTGGATTCGATAAAGAATTCGTCCAAAAATTTGCGAAGTAAATACGTCATGCAACTGATTTACGAACTATAACAGTAACACACTCTGTTACAGTTATGATAGCATCATAACTTACTCAATATAAAATAAAATTTTTGGACGCACCTTCATCAGAAATCAGCTAAATCTCGATTACGCGATAAGTCACACAAATCTGAGGGCTGTAAATTCAACTAAATACTTAAGGATTACAATTTCAAATAACCTAAATTGGAACGATTACATAGATAATATTGTGGGTAGAGCAAACCAAAGACTGCGATTCATTGTCATAGCACTTAGAAGGTGCAACAGGTCTACCTAAGAGACTGCTTACACTACGCTTGTCCGCCCGATTCTGGAGTACTGCTGTGCGGTGTGGGATCCGCATCAGGTGGGATTGGCGGATGACATCGAAAAAGTACAAAGAAGGGCAGCTCGTTTTGTGTTATCGCGATATAAGGGAGATAGTGTCACAGAAATGATACGTGAATTGGAGTGGCAATCATTAAAACAAAGGCATTTTTCGTTGCGACGGGATATTCTCATGAAATTTCAATCACGTTTTCTCCTCCGATTGCGAAAACATTCTGTTGGCACCCATCTACATAGGGAGAAATGGTCATCACGATAAAATAAGAGATATCAGGGCTCGCACGGAAAAATTTAAGTGCTCGTTTTTCCCGCGTGCCGTTCGAGAGTGGAACAGTAGAGAGACTGCATGAAGGTGGTTCATTGAACCCTCTGCCAGGCACTTTATTGTGAATAGCAGAGTAATCACGTAGATGAGATATAGATGAATTTAACGAAGCAGTTCGTTGTGGACACAGTACTGAACACTATGGTTTTGCTAGCGTGGTAAGCAAAGGAATTGGTTTTCGCCTCTGCCTAACTTCGAGAGGTATCTTTTTCCCTGAGGAGGGTCGTCCTCTTCGTGACGCAGTGTTGCGGAATTTCTAGAATTCATTACCATTTTCGACGCTCTTAGTTTAGTACTAATTTGTGCTCTGATACTTTGCCGTTAACTTGTAAACTGATGTATGTTAAAGAATAAATGCATCTACTGGGCTGGAGCCGCGGCTGTTGCTGTACAGGTAGTGGGTTTGATGCGCGGGTTGTAAGGAGACGCAGGGGCGCGCTGCGGTGCCGCTGTGCTGGCGCCGTCTGGCCCCTGGTAGGCCGGCCGGCCCGCCTGCCTTTGTCCCGGCGCTCTTGTTTGCGACCGGCCACCAGTCCGTGGCGCCTCGCCTCGCCTCGGCCACGCCCCCGCCGCCTGTCTCGTTTGTTCTTGCGGCGGGCTGGCCGGCCAGCAGCCTGGCCTGCGCAAATGAACTGCCCGCCCGCGACACCTCGCTTCATTGTTTACCGCGCCCCAGGCTGCTTGTTTGCCCTCCCAGCCTGCTGCTATTTGCGTTCAGGCTGTATTTACAGCTGTCGTGACCCTGGCGGCTGCTGCAACGCAGACTGACGAGATCGCCGGCCCGAAGTCTTCCACTTGCTGCAAAAGATAGTGGTCAAAACTTGAGATTTGAATTCACGTTACTTCGCTAATGATGCGTTCGGCAATTTCATGATTTTATCATACCATCGTATCGCCTCGGAAGAGATTTATAGAAGATTCCAGAATAGACCCCAACAGATCATTTTTATCATTCTTCATGGGCTCAGATGCCTCTTTTTTTCTGGCTCTTCTCTTACATCGAACTCGGCATTTTTCATGTTTCACATTAGATTTATCGTGATACATATTTCGGAACAGATTTTAACGTTCAATATAAAATTCAGTACTTAGTTATTGTATAAATACTGAAAACAGAATTAGCTACTTCTTCTTCTTCTTACATATTCTTAGCGGCAGTTGGCCATGTGTTTTGTCTTCAGCCTTCCTCTTGAGACCGGTATTGGTTGGTGCAGCTGGTATCTTCCATGATCTGGTTCATGTATTCTAGTCTCGGTCTGCTCCCTTGTATTTTTCCCTTCTTCTGTCCCTTCAATGACACTTTTAATGACCGTAGATGTTAAGTCCCATAGTGCTCAGAGCCATTGACACTTTTAATGATACCATGGTGTCTCAGCAGATGGCCGGCCGATGTGTCCCTTCTGTGTTAGATTACCTTCGGGAGACACGGCTTCTCTTCCTCTACTCTGTGGAGTACGTCTTCAAATGGTTCAAATGGCAATGAGCACTACGGGACTTAACATCAGGGAACTTAGAACTACTCAAACCTAACTAACCTAGGGACATCACACACATCCATGCCCGAGGCAGGATTCGAACCTGCGACCGTAGCAGTCGCGGGGTTTCGGGCAGATGCGCCTTGAACAGCTCGACCACCGCGGCCGGCAGTATGTCTTCGTTTGATATCTTGTCTACGCAGGAAATCTTGAGCATTCGGCTGTATCACCAAACATCTGGAAGGCTACAGGACAACATTAACATTTTTGCAAAAGTGGAATAATATGGATAAATTTCAGACATATAGGTTGACTGTGGGCTGCGCGGCAGTAATGGATATGGGAGTAGTGTTCAGAGAGGAAGAGAAAGGAGATATTTCCTAGAACATTTGTGAGAAAAGGCAACGAAAAAAAAGCACTGCTGACTGAAGGAGAAAACAACCGTAACTGGGAGAAGTATTGAGATTTTGCTTCTCTTACTGAGGAAGAGAAATAGGTAAACACACAATTTAAAAAAAAAATACGTTTCTTCTCTAGCTCCTAGCTGTGTAGCTAACTATATTGTTATTTTATGTATTGACCAATTACGTAATTATTTTATGTGTTTCTCTAGAACTTCGATGTACCGCTATCTCATTCTTAATTGCATGTTGTCACTCCAAATAATAGAAACATCTCTCTGTCTTTCGTTAACATGTGACATCACAGTATTGTGCTGAACGTATTAGTAACTGCCGATCGTTAGTACTCGTAGCAATTTTTATGTGAGTTCATCATTCAATATCTGTATTACTAAACGGCTGAAAGTGTCACCCATACCCAGTTACATGTTGTCTATTGCCGACTTCAAGGGGGCAACAAAAATGTCATTTTCAGTACTTTATGTAATTATTGACGCAGTTTAAAATGCTGTCATAATCTCCTCATTAAGGCATATACTTCTACGTTAAAGATTTAACACAGTAGGATCAGTATTAGTGTTGGAAACTATGTGTACGTCTTGAGGCAGCGCAACTCGTGGTGCGCAAAATATCCAGGCTGTATCCATCCAGAGAGAGAGAATGAATGAATGAATGAATGATTACTCTACGCACTGCTTTAGGGAACTGATATCTGGGCACTGACCTTCAGATCCAGTCGGTGAAGTCCCTTATCCATTCCTGTGCGCCGTAGCTGAGGATTGTAGAGGCCAAATTCGACTGCTGTCAACTGCTGAAGTTTGCGTTGGGTAAAAATGCAAAGATAAACCGAAATGTAAATGATACGGAAATGAGTATCAGACTGCCAACGTGACTACATGTGTGCCACGGCGTACATTCATTCAGGTCTCCTGCATTTACGCGGAATTGCACACAAATATGTAGTGAAGTATCATCCGCATATTACGTCTTCCACGTAAATACTAATTGAATCCTGTTCTGCAACGAGCCCGTCGTTTGCAGGATTGTGGCGGTGGTGGTGGGTTGTGTAGCGGAGTACGGGTGCCCGGTCTATTTTGTGCGTCCTCGGACAGAAAAAGAATCGCCAGCCGTAACAAATAGCTCGGCGACGTAAGGTCTGCTAATTAGCCGGCACAGTGGGCGCCACGCGAGGACGTCTCTGCAGGGGCGGCGGGCCGCGCGCTCCGTTCCAATTACGAGACGGGGGCCGACCGAGCGGCACGGCGCTTGTTATAAGTAGCCGCTGCCACGCCGCCCCGCTCGTTAGCTGTTTCCGGGGGCAGGTGCACCGGAAGTGAGCAACGCCGGTCCTCGCCTGTTATCCGGAAGAGCCGAATGCAGCAAGCGCGTCATGTTGAGATATCAGAAGGTGATTCGGGTTTCCAGCCCACCGTATGTCTCAAGTTAATAGGTCTTCTGAACTGAAGCTGCAACAAGTGTTCACGATATCACGAATCCTTCATAGTGCAGTGCAACGCCGTTCGCGATATATACTGAGCACTGGGTGAGACGACATAGTCAGAGATTCAACTATCGATTTCTTTTGATAAGACTAGTAATCAAGAACTGCGTTTTTTAATTACATTAGATGTGCTTCACAGTGAATACAACTGTATTCATGGTGTAGAACCGTAACCATGCCGTAGCATAAAAGCGTTAGCTACGAAGTACGGTTTTTCAAAATACGAGAAGCGCCCACTAAGTAGTGCAACACATTTATTTTCTCGACCTATTTCGGTTGAAAACATGTAGATTTTGTTGTGAGACGTTGTGAAATATTACCGCATCAGCTCTTACAGTTTCATTAAGTTCCGATAGGTGGCGGCGCTATACGTACTCTTCAAAATGTCGTCCGTAACGGAGGTGCATTTTCCAAGCAGAGGGATGTCAATGATTTTCTCCTGGCGAAAAATCGGACCATCGCAGATATTCACGGACACCTGCAGAACGTGTATGGAGACCTGGCAGTGAACAAAAGCGCGGTTGGTCGTTTGGCGAGGCATCTGTCACCATCGTCGCGCAAACCTGTACGATCTCGAGCGTGCCGGCCGGCCACACACAGCTGTGACTCCTCCAATGTTGGAACCTGCGGACACTTTCGTTCGAGGTGACCGACAGATCACAAACAAACACCTCGCTGTTCAACGTCTCTGTTGGTAGTGCTGACATACTCGGCCACCGGCTGGGGTAATCACAGGTGTGTGCCCGCCGGTTACCTCGCCGCCTATCGGAAGATTATGAAGAGCAGCGAGCTGTGCGGAATTCCGTGCCCATTACGAGGCTAATCATGACAGTTCTTTGTCGAATATCGTCACAGGCGATGAAACATGGGTTCATCTGTTCGAACGGAAACAAACCGGGAATCCATCGAGTGGCGCCACACCACTTCTCCTTCAAAGAAAAAGGTTCAAAGCTGTACCCTCAGCCGGTAAAGTGACGGCGACGGTCTTCTGGGACTCTGAAAGGGTTATTCAGTTCGATAACCTCCCTCACGATGAAACTATTAACTCTGAAGTATATTGTACTAGCGTCAGGAAGTTGAAGAAACGACTTCAGCGTGCCGGCCGCTGTGGCCGAGCGGTTGTAGGTGCATGAGTCCGGAACCGCGCTGCTGCTACGGTCGCAGGTTCGAATCCTGCCTCGGGCATGGATGTGTGTGATCATGTGTGTAATGTCCTTAGGTTAGTTAGGTTTAAGTAGTTCTAAGTCTAGAGGACTGATGACCTCAGATAGTGCTTAGAGCCATTTGAACCATTTGACTTCAGTGTATTTGTCGCCATAAAAATGCAAACGAACTTCTCCTTCCTCATGACAACGCAAGGCCTCACGCAAGTCTGCGCACCCGAGAGGAGCTCAGAAAAACTTCATTGGACTGTTACTCAGGCACTCTACAGCCCGTATCTGCCCCCTTCCACGGCTTACATCTGTTTGGCCCAATGAAGGATGCGCCCCGCGGGAAGCCGTACTTGGATGATGGGGACGATATTCCTTTGGACATGTCCGAAAGAACAGACATCACGCTTTCATATAATTGGTTCGCCTAGATGGGTAACGAATCCACCTCCCTATGCTTCCGATTACACAAATCTTCTTTTTGAGGTCCAGGCGGAAAAGTGTTTCTGTGTAAACTTTCAGTGAGGACTCTTGAATATTGAAAAGTGTGTAGATGTTCAGACAGTGTTACGCCAGAGACCTTCATGGAGACCAAATTTCTTTTATATCACCTGCTAGGATTCAAGTTGTAAGAGATTTTTTGGAGTTAAGGGCTAAAACTTGGCCTTGGTTAAGTTGCTAGAAATTTAATTGGATACCCCACAGTTTGTGTTCACTGTGACAATCAAACAAATGAACGTTGCCATTCTCGGTGACTTCCTCCTGATCGTTGTCCGGGATGAAAATCGTCAAGTACCACTGTTAGCAATTAAAGCTGCAACACCAGGAAGGATAGCAGACATCTACATTCTCCTTAATGTACTTATAACAGTATAGTAGCGAGAATACACGACTAAAATTGTGTATTAGGGATACACAGGGTGCGAAATTCGTTACACAGAGCTGCCGCCTCTGTTAGCGACAACGCCCTTAAACCGGCTGGACAACTCTTGGAACTGAGCTGCGACACTGATAGAGGCACGCCAGCCCATGATGTTTGAACAGTGCCACAGTTCATAAATGGAGTGGCTGGTAAGTGGTGGCATATCAGTCTCTCGGGAAGCCATGGCCAGGCGTTTCCAGCGGGCAACTGATCTGGAAAAGTTGCTGGCTGGACAACCAGCCGAACAGCCTCCGTTTCGAGGAAGCTCAGGGCAGCACAGCCAAGATACCGTCTTGTAACATCTCGTTGAAAGACAATGTCACGGAAAACTCGAAGGTAGATCAGAACACCGGCCTTTAGGTGTCAGAAATGGAGTGGGTGCAATCTACATGAGCAGCTACAAGAACCAGAGGTGACCATGTTGCGTACCCAATGGCACCGCATACTATCATGCCCGTATAACGATGACTGTTGCAATACGGCAACGTTCGTTCTGCTTGGGGCCGCTACAAACGGATACGTCTGTGGTGACACTGCACGCAGACTCTGATGTGGTACAAATCCGGTATGTAGTGCTTTTGTTGGGTGCTCCACTAAGGGCGCGTCTTTCTCGGCTGCCACGTCAATGGAAACCGCAGTAATCATCACCATACTGACAGCCTATAGTGCTCTACTCGTCGCCGCACTCTGTGTGGTTACTTGTCTTGGTGCTGAGAAACAGATTTCCCAACTCAAAGTACTTGATTTGACTTACAAGTCCTGAGCACCCGTGCGAAAAAGCCTTGCTCTCAGGCCTTAGTCGCTTGGATCCGTTGAGTTCTATCATGGCGTCGAGATAACCATCCTGAACCTATGGACCGTATATTAGTTTGACAGTAATGTGGATTCCGACCAATGTGAACAACAGTATCGTAAGAAGATAAACTGCAGTCTCTATGGACCACGGTTCTGCAAAAGTCGAATTCCAACACGTACTGGTAAAGGTATTAGAGAATAAATGTTCTCAAGGATAGACGAAACGAGTGCTGCACTACGCTGCAAAAGTTACCGAGTCTGTTCAGCGCATAATTATGCCGAAATGTTAGAGCTTAACAGAATATAGCAATATGTGAGAAACGACATTTGAGGGTTGGGGCAAAAGTCATTGCAACTTTTTTTCCGTTGTAGATAGCAGCCCGCTTGGAAAATGCGACTTATATAGGTGAAAGGACGGGTTAGAAACTACCTCTGTGGACATTGAAGACTACGCGAATATTGTGTCTCATTTATTTATTATGCTAGTGTACAGGACAGCGCGAACGGCATTGCCACAGTGGTAGTACCGGACCCGTAAGATCACCGAAGTTAAGCGCTGTCGGACTTGGCTAGCACTTGGATGGGTGGCTGCCTGTACCGAGCGCTGTTGGCAAGCGGTGTGCATTCAGAGAGCGGTGTGGTGACTACATACCACACTCCGCATCCTATCAGCAGAGGATGACATGGCGGTCAGTCGGTACCTTGAGCCTGTTCGGACGTAGTTTTACTTTTTTGTGTACAGCACAATAGTGGTTTCATGGTGCAAAATGATTACAGCACAGCACCACATACAGTTGACATCTCAAGACTGGGTAATCCCCTGTAACGTTCACCTCACGCTGCCAACGATGTGGGAGGCACTGGATACCATATCTATCACCATTTGACGCATCATTTCTGAATCGCGACATCTGTTGTCGTGCAGCATTGACAATGTCCTCTCGTGCCACAAACGGCTTACCACGTACGGTAGAGGTTCCTGTTCGTTTCGTTTGAGATCAGATTTAGTGGCGAAAGGTCAGTAGAGTTCGGTGAGTGTTTCGATTCTTCCCATTTTTAGCGTCGCATTTGCCACCTTACACATTCTGCTTTACATAGTTTTGGGTTGTCAAGCAGTATGAATGTGCTGTCCACAAGATTCGGATGTTTCTCCCGACTACCGCGTTATACCAGGATGTCCCTGTAGCACTCTGCGCACACTGCTCTGTCACGTGGCACGAAGTGGCGTACAGTGACACACATGATATCATACGTGGCGATCACCATCAATTTCACGGGGTAAGGATTCTGACAGAACTTCTGCCGCCTCAGTGATCCGACATGTCGCCATTCCGCGGGCTAACATTTGAGTTCCGCTTCGTATGCCCTGACCCAAAATTCATCGACAGCCATTATTCGT
The DNA here is from genome assembly GCF_021461395.2 of Schistocerca americana. NCBI lineage: Eukaryota > Metazoa > Arthropoda > Insecta > Orthoptera > Acrididae > Schistocerca > Schistocerca americana. Next base: position 184,461,810 of record NC_060123.1, read on the forward strand.
GACAGGAAGTGGTCGCCGTCCAGTTGCCAGCGTGCTAGGTGCTCGGAGAGTATTGCGTATCATATCCACCATCGAACTTCCGTCAGTTCGTGCGGTGTCCATCGCGATGAAATTTTGCGCATATCTGTGTCCTGCGAATTGTGTGTTTCTCGGTGCCACTTGCCCTAATTCCAGTAGCGTCCATCGTCTGTCTTCCTCCTGGAGCTGCTCGATGACGGCACGTGCCACGTCCGACCGCACCACTGACACGTCATTCCGAGCGTTCCCAATCGCCGGTTGCCACATGTCCTTGCTGAAACTTTACTGCCCACCGTGTTACTGTACGCTGTACTTCCTGCAATCACAGAGCCATCTGTTGTTGTGACCGCAATTTTTTTCTGCGCTTACTTTTTACTTACTGTGCAAGGTCTCCTTCGAAATACTCTCCTCCACAATTGATATACCGCACACAGCGCCGTTTCCACTTCCGGAAGCAGTATTGATACGCCTCTTGCTGCATCGCGTGAAACGCCAAGTGCAGATTTTCTTTTATATCGTCTATAATTGCAAATCTTCGTCTTTTCAACGAGGTTTTCAACTTTGGAAATAAAAAAAGTCTCATTACCATTTATGATTGTCTTAAGGAACATCTCGTTCTCAATTTCGCGATCCAAAAGCTCTACACAGGTTGCGAGGCGAAGGTCTTTCTGGTCTTGACTAATGAGCCGTTGGACGAACATGGCGACAACTTTATGCGTTCCAAGATGCTGTGTCAGGATTTCATGACATGATCCAACTGAAGTGTTACATTTTTCTGCAATCTCTGTCAGTCAGTCTTCGATTGTGACACACAATTTCGTTGAGTTTCTGACATGAGCGTCGTCGGTAGACATCGAAGGGCACCCTGAACGAGGGTCATCTTTAACTTCCGTACGACCGTTTCTAAACTCTGTGAACCTTTCGTAAAACCGAGTACGGCTTAAGCACTCGTCACGGTAAGCTTCCTGCTTCATTTAGTATGTCTGTGTTAAAGTTTTTTTGAGTTTCACGCAAAATTTAATGCAGACGCGTTGCTTTTCTAACTCCTTCCATCTCGAAATTCGCAAACTGCACGACATAACGTTCTACTCAATACAGCACTGTACAATAACTAACAGACATACAGCAACGAAACTTCCAGCAGCTAGACATTAAACACAGGCGTATTCTGGGATGCCAACCGCGTTTCGCTCCAACATACCATTGGCGCGGAATTACGAATGTTCCTCTTTTTTGAACAGACGACGTACACACTGCCTATATAGCTTCCACGCGACGTATAGCTGTTTGTGATCCGCTCGCTTGTGTGCAGGGTGGGGGGGGGGGGGGGGGAGGGGGAAGTTGCAATGACTTTCGTTCCATCTCTCGTTCACCCGATAAAGAGACTTAACTGCTAAAAATAAAGAACTACGGTAATTAATGCGTACAGAAAGATAATTTACGCCACTGGTGAATGATATACTACCCTGATGCTTTTGTATCAACAGAAAAGAGAGAGAGGTGTTTTCTGACAAATTTACCTAACACAGGAGAATGTGCGATGGGAAGAGATGAGTTCTTTTCGACAGTATTTACGAAATAATTGAACAATTAAGGTTCTGACAATGGTGAAATTAATTACCATTTTGAAAATACATTTATCTCTATAACAAGCTCAAATATGTGTTAAAAGAATAAAATACTCAGTAGCGTGCATTTGGTCCCGTATTTAAGATATTGTTATATTTGAATGCGCACTTACAATGAGTAGGCAGGCGTGTCCTCCACGCCCTACAGAGTAACAGCATTACAGTTAGGTAACGAGGAACGAACACGATTCTTTGTAAAAGCGATCTCCAGTTGGGACTGAAGTGTGATCTCGTAGAACAGTGAACAAAGCTAAAAGTAACTAACGGAAGTACGGAGACTGTTGTGGATTGCATGTAGTGTCGTTCAGCGAACAACTTAATTTTTCCGTATCATATGAAGCTTTGTCCGTAACTATAACTGCTTGAGAGACGTGAACCGCGCGGCTGTGGGTCCCGACATCCGGACCATCAAGGCGATTGCTGCTCCGTGCTCGCTGAAGGGTGCCGCGGGATTTGATGGCAGCGCTGGTCTCGAGCGCCGTATCGCCCAATCGCCGAAATTGGCTTCTGCTGCTGGAGTGGGTCATCCCCGGGCAGGTAGCAGCTCGAGTGTTCCCGGGGACGCTGTTGCGCGATTAATTGCGTTCGCTAGCGCCTCTCGGCAGGGCCGGCCGGGATCGGATCGGACCGAACCTCGCCGTCCGTTAAGTTTTTTGTCAGCTACTGGTTTGCGCCTGACTGGCTTCCCAGTGCTATCCTTGCACAAGTGTGGACTAGCGTTATGACACTCGTGGCAAAATGTCACTGATCGTGATCATAGTTTAATTTTTCTTGTTTACTGAGAAGCAGTCAATAAATTTTCTCGCTGTGTTGTCCTTCAAGGTGTTAGAGGTTATTAGTGCAGTTTATTGTCTGCATTGTTTGATGCTTTATTAGTCTGGTGTGGACTGGTCTGACGCCGTAAAAGGTAAATACGTCATTAATCCAAGAGTTTGTTGACAAGTACATTTAGTTTCGACAACATATGGCGAAAAGATGTTTTGAACTAATGGTGACCATAATGATACTTTGTTAACGTGCAGCGACTTCTTTTAAATATTGTCCGGTATTCGCCCTAGTGGCGTCGTCCAGTTTTCAAAATAATCATACGCCATGAAAGCCTAGAACTACACTGCTTCCCGAGCGGGAAGGCGTGCCAGTCACAGGCACAAATCCACGCGGCGGATTAGTGTCGAGGTCCGGTGTGCCAGCCAGCCTGTGGATGGTTTTTAAGGCGGTTTTCCATTTGCCTCGGCGAATTCGGGTTGGTTCCCCTTATTTCGCCTTAGTTACACTATGTCGGCAATTGCTGCGCAAACACTGTCTCCACGTACGCGTACACCATAATTACTCTACCACGCAAACATTGGGGTACACTCGTTCTGGAATGAGACGTTCTCTGGGGTCGAACCGCACAATCACCTTGGGTTCGGTGTGGGGCGGCGGTGGGGTGAGTGGACTGCTGTAGCCTGTTGTGGGATTGTGTACCAATGAGGGCTACGGCGGGGACGAAGCCTCTCCGTCGTTTATAGGTCCCCAGTTCAAAACGTACATATATACATACACACATACAAGCGAGGGTTTATAGTTCTACCGGTGCGTCGCTTTTAGTAATTTTCCTAGCCAGACCCTAGTGTGTAGTCGAATCGACGAAGATATAGTTATGGAAGGGCTCGAAATTGGTGTAGGATTCTAGGGTTAAGCAAGTTTGGCACGATACTTGAAGGCACATGAAATATGATACAGGGTTAAGCAAGTTTGGCACGATACTTGAAGACACATGAAATATGATACAGGAGATGGGGACTGTCGTGCTATTAGAATCACACATTACGCATGGCAGAACTTTGCCTCTCTGTCTGCCGCTCGAGATCTAGTGGCTAGCGTTGCTGCCTCTGGATCACGGGGTCACGGGTTCGATTCACGGCCGGGACGTGGATTTTCTCCGCCCAGGAAAACCGGCGCGTTTTTCATCATCATTCGGGAAAAGTGGCGCGAGTGGACTGAAAAATTGGTAATTCTTACTGGCGCTGATAACAGCGCAGTTGACCGCTGCACAAACCAAATATCATCATCATCATCATCATCATCGTCTCTCTCTCTGTCTTTTGTTTCCAGCATCTTCATCTACATTATACTCCGCAAGCCAGCTAATGCTGTGTGGCGGAGGGTAATTTTTGGACCACTTATTGAGCACTCCAACCCTGTTCCCCTCGCGAATACAATAATTGTCGATAAGCCTCTGTATTGGCTCCAACTTATCGAACTTTCTCCTCGTGGTCATTACGCGAGATGTATATAGGGCGAGGGGGAGTAATATGTTTTCCGACTCTTCCAGGAAAGTGCTCTCTCGGAACTTCAGTAGTAGATCGCTCCGTGATGCACAGATCCTCTCTTGTAATGTCTGCCAGTGGAGTTTTTTGAGCATCTCCGTAACGCTCTCGCGCCGGCTAAGCGATGCTTCTAGCGGTCAGTCTGGAACCGCGCGACCGCTACGGTCGCAGGTTCGAATCCTGCCTCGGGCATGTATGTGTGTGATGTCCTTAGGTTAGTTAGGTTTAAGTCGTTATAAGTTCTATGGGACTGATGACCTCAGCAGTCAAGTCCCATAGTGCTCAGAGCCATTTGAACCATCTTCTATCGGTCGTACCTGGTTGGGATCCCAGATGATGAACAATAATCTAGAATCGGTCGAACGAGTGCCTTGTAAGCCACTTCTTTCGTGAATGAGTTACATTTCCTTAAAAGTCTTCCTACGAATTCGAGTCTGTCATCTGCTTTTCCCACTATTTGGCTCTGAGCACTATGGGACTCAACTGCTGTGGTCATAAGTCCCCTAGAACTTAGAACTACTTAAACCTAACTAACCTAAGGACGTCACACACATCCATGCCCGAGGCAGGATTCGAACCTGCGACCGTAGCGGTCGTGCGGTTCCAGACTGTAGCGCCTTTAACCGCTCGGCCACTCCGGCCGGCCCCACTATTTGTTTTGGATAGTTATTCCTAGATATTTTACGGTAGATACTGTTTCCAGCGGTTTGTCATCAGTAGTGTAGCTGGACAGTAGTGGATTTCTTTCCCTATGTGTGCCCAATATGTTACGTTTATTTACGTTCGCGGTCAACTGCCAGAGTCTGCACCACTCATCGTTTCTCTGGGGGTCATTCTGCAAATCGTTACTATCTTCTAGCGTTGCTGCTTTGGTATAGACAAGCGCATCATCTGCAAAGAGCCTTAGACAGCATACGGCTCTTTCTACTAGATCATTTATATCTGCTGTAAACAGCAACTGTCCTAACACCCTTCCTTGTGGTACTTCGGAAATTTACATCTGTCGATATTGTTCCCTAATAGCGACATGTTGAGTTATGTCTGGAAAAAAGTTTTGAATCCAGTTGCAGATCTGCTCTGATACTCTATAAGATCGTATTCTTTCCACTAAGCGGCAGTGCGGGACGATGTCAAATGCCTTCCTGAAGTCAAGGAACGCGGTATCAACCTGAGCGCCTTGTCTACGGCGCTGTGAATCTCCCGGAGGAATAGAGGGGGCTGCGTTTCGCAGGATTTCTGTTTAGCGATCTCGTGTTGATTTTTATAGAGAAAATTTCCACTCTCCAAAAACGCTATAATTCTTGAACACAAAACATGTTCCATAATTCTACAACAGATTGACTTCAACGATATAGGTCTATAATTGTCTGCATCTGTCTTACGGCCCTTCTTAAAAACGGGAATGACCTGCGGCGCTCTTCCAGTCGCAAGATACCCTTCGTTGCTAAAGCAACGTACTATAAATTACTGCTAGAAGGGGAGCAAGTTCTTTCGCATATCTTTGTAGAATCGTATAGGTATCTCTTCTGGTTCTGACGCCTTTCCACTACTTAGCGATTGTAGTTGTTTTTCTATTCCGCCGTCGGTTATCTCAATATCTGCCATTTTGACGTTCGTACACCGATTGAAAGGAGGGATCGTGCAACGATCTTCCGCGGTGAAACTATGTCAGAAGACCGAATTCAGTATTTCGGCCTTTGGTCTGTTATCTTTCCTTTCGTTGCCAGTATGTTCACTGAGTGAATGAATAGATGATTTTGATTTACTTACTGATTTTACATACAACCAAAACCTCTTGGGGTTTTTACTCAGATCAGTTGACAAAATTCTACTTCGAAAGATATTAACGCTTCTCTCATTGCTCTCCTTACGCTCATTTTCGCTTCTTTCAGCTTTTTTTTGTCACCTAGGTTTGTACTTCTCTTGAATCTGAGATGAAGTTCTCTTTGTTTACGTAGCAGTTTTCTAACACAGCTATTAAACCACGGTGGGTTTTTCCCATCATGACCATACTCGGAACATACTTGTCAAGGGCATATTGCACGATGCCTTTGAATTTTTTTCCATTTGTTCTCCACGTCGTCGTCCTCATCACCGAATGTCTGATGCTGACTGCTCAGATATTCTGAAATTTGTATCCTGTCGCGTTTGGTAAGCAAAAACATCTTCTAATTTGTCTTAACATTCTTTGACCCTTTGTCATACATACTGTCTCAGCTTTATGATCACTGATACCTTCCTATACATTAACTTAGTCGATAAGTTCAGGTCTTTCTCTTACCAGGAGGTCTAAGACGTTACCTTCACGAGTTGGTTCCCTAACTGTCAGCTCAAAGTAATTTTTCGAACAAGAAATCCAGAACAGTGTCACACGAATGCCTTTCTCTGGCACCAGTTTCGATAGCATGACACTCCCAATGTGTACCTGGCTGGTTGAAGTCACCCCTATTTCAACGTCATGATCGGGAAAATTGCTAACGATATTCTGCGATTTCTCTCTGCAGCGCCTGACCCAGGCACTCTATAAAACCATCTGATTACCATCATCTTGATGTTGAAGCTCTTTTGTCCGTATTTGCTTTAACAATAACATATGTTTTTGAGTGGGGTCCGCCTTTAGCAAAACACTATTTTGTTTTTGTCCCAGACATGTTTCACTGCAGTTGCAGCATCATCAGTGGTTTTTTTTATTGTTAAGGCTGTTAAACAGTTTTTCACCTGCAACTATATACAGCTTAATGTAGGCAAAACGTTTACGCAAAATTACACTTTCTAAACTGTTGTGGCTGTGTCTGAGATTAATAATTTATATGTTTCACTTACTCACTCAAAAAAATCACATGATTACCATTTGTGACCGATCTTTGGTACATAACTTCACCCAAATTAATTCAAAACCGGAATCCGTGTTAACATCTCTAGATTTTGTCGATCTCTTTATTGCAATAAACACGCGTCCATCGTTGGCCACTAACGTATCCTTACGATAAATATTCCAATCTGAACTTAGGATTTCGTTGTCATTACCGTTCGGTTTCAACCAGCTTTCTGTTCGTGATACTACACTGAAGAGCCAAAGAAACTGGTACACCTACCTAACATCGTCTAGGGCTCCCGCAAGCACGCAGAAGTGGCGCTACACGACGTGCCATGGACTCGACTAATGTCTAGAATGCTGGAGGGAATTGACACCATGAATCCTGCATGGCTGTCCATAAATCCGTTAGAGTATGAGGGGATGGAGATGTCTTCTGAACAACATTTTGCAAGGCAACCCAGATATGCTCAATAATGTTCATGTCTGGTGAGTTTAGTGGCCACCGGGAGTTTTTAAACTCAGAAGAGTGTTCCTAGAGGCACTCTGTAGAAATTCTGGACGTCTGAGGTATCGCATTGTCCAGCAGGAATTACCCAAGTCCGTCGGAATGCACAATGGACATGGATGGATGTAGGTGATCAGGCAGGGTGCTTACGTACGTATCTGTCAAAGTCGTATCTCGATGTATCAGGAGGCCCGTATCACTCCAACTACACACGCCCCAAACTATTACATAGTCGTCCCCGACTTGAACAGTCCCGTGCTGACATGCAGGGTCCATGAATTGATGAGGTTCTCTCCATACCCGTACACTTCCATCCGGTCGATACAATTTGAAACGCGACTCCTCCGACGAGGCAACATGTATCCAGTCATCAACAGTCCAATGTCGGTGTTGACGGGCCCAGGTGAGGCGTAAAGTTTTGTGTAGTGCAGGCATCGAGCGTACACGAGTGAGCCTTAGGCTCCGAAATCCATATCGACGATGTTCCGTTGAATGGTTCGCACGCTGATATTTGTTGATGACCCAGCATTGAAATCTGTAGCAATTTGCGGAACACTTGCACTCGTGTCACGCTGAACGATTCTCTTTCGTCGTCGTTGGTCCAGTTCTTGCAGGATCTTTTTGCGGCCACAGCGATGTCGGAGATGTTTCACCGAAATTGCTGATATTCACGGTATATTCGTGATGGCCGTGCGGATTAGCCGTGCGGTCTGAGGCGCCTTGCCTCGGCTCGTGCGGCTCCCCGCGTCGGAGGTTCGAGTCCTCCTTCGGGCATGTATGTGTGTGTTGTCCTTAGCGTAAGTTAGTTTAAGTTAGATTAAGTGGTATGTAAACGTAGGGACCATGACCTCAGCCATTTGGTCCCATAGTAACTTACCATCACATTCGTGATATAGTCGTACGGGAGAATCTTCGCTTCATCGCTACGTCGGAGATACTGTGACCCATCGCTCGTGCACCGACTATAACACCATATTCAGACTCATTTAAATCTTAGTAACTTGCCATTGTAGCAGCAGTAACCGATCTAACAACTGCGCCAGACACTTGTTGTCTTATATAGGCTTTGCTGACTGCAGCGCAGTATTCTGCCTGTTCACATATCTATGTATTTGGATACGCACGCCTATATCAGCTTCTTTGGTGGTTCAGTGTATCTGTGCATTGTAACCTTCAGTAAGCGATATTAATTCTGGAACCTTTCCTTGGATGCTCTTGCAATTCACTAAAATCATATTAATCTTTTCTACTTTGATCTGCGACGACGAATATTCTCTGAGGTTATTGGGGCTAATTTATCAGGTAAATCATCTTTGATCTCAAGGGAGGGTTTCTCTAACCGTAAGAAGCCCCATGAACTCGCCTCACGTACCCCTTTACCCTAATAGCCGCTTCCTTCGTGAATTGCACGCGTGGCCTGTTCTGCACCCGATAGCGGATGTCGAGTAATTCATATCCGATATGGTCGCGGAGTCGTCTAAGGCTCTGATTTAGACTTTCCACTCTGCTCCAAACCAGAGAACCGCGATCATCTCTGGGTAAAGTGCCTAGCCTGCAGCCTGCGTGCGATGCTAGTTGGCTTCACCAAATGAGCCATCCGCCGAAAGAAGCCGAGGATGCCCTCAGAACCCAAGCGACAGGCTTCATTCGTGCCGACATGTGCCACTATATGCTGCCGGTTGCCCCCAGTGCCCTCGATAGCCGCTGGCGGGGCCTCCTCCACATCACAGTCGAGACCCCCTGGCCCCCCCTGGCAAACATACCGAGTGCACAATAGTATTCATTCCCGCCTTGCCTGCTATTTCCCTGAGGGCTCCATCACCCGCCTAACGTTAGAGCTCCCAATGACAACCATACCCACCCTCCATATTTGTCCGGACTGGACAGGAAACTCGGCCGCTGGCCCAACAGGAGAGGCATCCTGTGCTTGCTGAGTTACCATCAACACTGGGTAGCACCTCGTACCTGTAGCTAAGGCTTAGGGAGTCAGCCGCGAGAACTATTCCTTCTTTCACCTTCCGCCTAGCACTATATTCCACCCACGCTAGAGTGAGGACAGACCGGTCAGGCGTTGCGTGTCAGGAGCCGCAACGACGTCCGGGTCACCAGGAGATTCCAGTGGCACCAAAGGTGTTGCAGGTCTCGTCACTGGCGCCCCGACGTCACCGCAACTTTGAACATTAGCTGGAAGCATTTCGACAGCAGCCAACGCTGCTTCCGTCTGTTTACGGACAGCAGCCAATTCTCCTTCCGTCCGCTCACAACAAGCACAGTTTCTAGCCATATCGGAATGTGTAGTAAGCAGATACAAGATCTCAAATGGAGCTACTGAGTTTGGAATGTACGCAAAATGTAACGAGGAGAATAAAGAAACCCTGAAAACTGCTCTTTAGACTTCTCACTATACCCTGAGACGGCTCTACTGAAGTGGTTGTCTCTTCAGTTACCTGTTACTAGAAACGAAAAGCTTCTGAACAAGATAAGTATGCAAACTACAATCCACTACTCTAAAACTACATACTGTGAACTAGCACGAGAATTAAAATTCGTGACGTGACGTGGGGCTTCTGCTAGCGGGAAAATTACACTAGTAAGTCGCCTTACTTAAGGATGTGCACCAAGATTTAAGCAAAAACAAAAACTTATGATAATTTGCTAATCACTAGTCTACACAGTAGAATACGCAGGTATAGTTCACTTGTTTGCAGAAGCAAGTGGAAAAAAAACCACACTAAACTAAATTATTGTGTATCGGACAACGCTGTGCTATTACCGCTTGTAGCGCGTCCGCTCGGATCGGCGTCTGCCGGTACACTGACCATATTGGCTCAATTTTGTTCAGATATTATGTTTTGTCTAACAGCGTGAGATACACTCCTGGAAATTGAAATAAGAACACCGTGAATTCATTGTCCCAGGAAGGGGAAACTTTATTGACACATTCCTGGGGTCAGATACATCACATGATCACACTGACAGAACCACAGGCACATAGACACAGGCAACAGAGCATGCACAATGTCGGCACTAGTACAGTGTATATCCACCTTTCGCAGCAATGCAGGCTGCTATTCTCCCATGGAGACGATCGTAGAGATGCTGGATGTAGTCCTGTGGAACGGCTTGCCATGCCATTTCCACCTGGCGCCTCAGTTGGACCAGCGTTCGTGCTGGACGTGCAGACCGCGTGCGACGACGCTTCATCCAGTCCCAAACATGCTCAATGGGGGAGAGATCCGGAGATCTTGCTGGCCAGGGTAGTTGACTTACACCTTCTAGAGCACGTTGGGTGGCACGGGATACATGCGGACGTGCATTGTCCTGTTGGAACAGCAAGTTCCCTTGCCGGTCTAGGAATGGTAGAACGATGGGTTCGATGACGGTTTGGATGTACCGTGCACTATTCAGTGTCCCCTCGACGATCACCAGTGGTGTACGGCCAGTGTAGGAGATCGCTCCCCACACCATGATGCCGGGTGTTGGCCCTGTGTGCCTCGGTCGTAGGCAGTCCTGATTGTGGTGCTCACCTGCACGGCGCCAAACACGCATACGACCATCATTGGCACCAAGGCAGAAGCGACTCTCATCGCTGAAGACGACAAGTCTCCATTCGTCCCTCCATTCACGCCTGTCGCGACACCACTGGAGGCGGGCTGCACGATGTTGGGGCGTGAGCGGAAGACGGACTAAAGGTGTGCGGGACCGTAGCCCAGCTTCATGGAGACGGTTGCGAATGGTCCTCGCCGATACCCCGGGAGCAACAGTGTCCCTAATTTGCTGGGAAGTGGCGGTGCGGTCCCCTACGGCACTGCGTAGGATCCTACGGTCTTGGCGTGCATCCGTGCGTCGCTGCGGTCCGGACCCAGGTCGACGGGCACGTGCACCTTCCGCCGACCACTGGCGACAACATCGATGTACTGTGGAGACCTCACGCCCCACGTGTTGAGCAATTCGGCGGTACGTCCACCCGGCCTCCCGCATGCTCACTATACGCCCTCGCTCAAAGTCCCTCAACTGCACATACGGTTCACGTCCACGCTGTCGCGGCATGCTACCAGTGTTAAAGACTGCGATGGAGCTCCGTATGCCACGGCAAACTGGCTGACACTGACGGTGGCGGTGCACAAATGCTGCGCAGATAGCGCCATTCGACGGCCAACACCGCGGTTCCTGGTGTGTCCGCTGTGCCGTGCGTGTGATCATTGCTTGTACAGCCCTCTTGCAGTGTCCGGAGCAAGTATGGTGGGTCTGACACACCGGTGTCAATGTGTTCTTTTTTCCATTTCCAGGAGTGTATATGTATTCCTAACTCACATTAAATATAATCTCGAGAAAATCGGAAGACTTTTGCACTGATAACAGTAAATTTAACGGACCAGAAAGTATGTGTTATAACAAGCATTTTTCCTTTTTCTGGCGTCCAGCGTTAGCCTTGGTATTGGCCATCTCCCTTCTTCTGGAGAGAGCTATACTCAAGTATTTACACTGAGGCGACAGAAGTCATGGACACAAGATATAAAATAGCAGAGCATTGGCGGAGTTGTCATTTCCACTCAGATTATTCATACGAAAATGTTTCCCACGTGATTGTGGACACAGGGCAAGAATTAACAGACTTTGAAGACGGAATGGTAGTTGGAGTTAGAGAATATAAAATTTCAGGCATTACCAGATCTCACAACCAACAACGCAGTGGCCGAAGGTCTTCACTTAACGACCAAGAGCAGTGGGGTGTTTGTAGAGTCTTCACTGATAACAGACAAGCAACACTGCGTGAAATAACAACAGAAATGAAATGTGCGACGGACGCCGAACATACTCTTTAGGACAGTGCGATGAAATGTGGCGTTAATGGTCTATGACAGCAGACGACCAATGTGACTGCCTTTGCTAGTAGCAAGACATCGCCTGCAGGGCCTCTCTAGAGTTCGTGACCATATCGGTTGCATCCTGTACGACTGGAATACAGATTGGTCAGATGAGTACCGATTGCAGTTGGTAACAGCTGAAAGTAGGGTTCGGGAGTATCACAGTCCCCACAAAGCTATTGACTCAAGTTATCAACAAGGCACCGCCAAGCGGATGGTGGCTCGATAATGGTGTGGGCTGTGTTTACATGAAAAGAATGGGTCTTCTTTTCCTACTGAATCGATCATTGACTGGAAATGTTTATGTTGAGCTACTTGGAGACCATTTGCAGCCTTTCGTTGACTAAATGTGCCCAAGCGACTAAGCAATTTTTATGGTTGATAATGCACCATTTCACCGGTGCATGATTGTTCGCGATTGGTTTGAAGAACATTCTGGACAATTGCATGATCTCTCCACCCACATCGCCTGACATGAGATCACACCATACATTTATGGGACATAATCAAGAAGTCAATCCGTGCAAAAAATCCAGCACAAGAACACTTTCGCAATTATGGTCGGCTGTAGAGGTAGCATGGCTCAGCATTTCTGCAGGGGACGTCCAACGACTTTTCGAGTCCATGCCGCTTCGAGTTGCTGCACTATACCGGCAAAAGGAGGTCCGACACGGTATTAGGAGATATCTCATGATTTTTGTGATCTCATTGTAAAAACCAAAGGGGGGGGGAGGGGAAGGGGAGATCTGCTGGCCGCTTCCCTAGAATAAAAAATCTCCGCCACACGGATTCGCATCCCGCACCACCAGACAATGTCAGTTGTATGTAAATGAGAACGCGTACTGGGTACTGACTACTAGCAAGTGCGACTGGTACCATTACGCACGCAGTATCAAAACTATTCCAACATTCACCCTAAAACTAACATGAACTGCAATTTATAACGGGGCTGTCGGGATTTGCTACGAAACATTTTAATTTTTTGAAAATATAACCGGAAATATTGTCCGACGCAGAGTTATAACTAAATTTCAGTACCCTGTGAATATTATTCCACGTTTATGTTCACTTACTGACAATTGGTAATCAGCATGAAACATTAGCTATGATAGGTTGATGTAGAGCAGCTAATGACGTTTTACACTGCACCGCTGGGTCACATTATAACCTAGTAAAGTAATGACTACATTAGTAATTCGCATCGTCATGCACGCACGTTATTATACTATTTATGGACTAATCAGTACAAGTATTTCATGTATGTAATACGGTACACTTACTAAACTGAATAATTTTTTGCAATGGCGGAAGCAGTACGCTCGTAGTGAAGCTTTTGAGTTCCAGAGTAATTTATAATGAGTAGTTAATAAAAGAAATCAGTGGTTTACACTGTATTTACTCGTTCAGTATCAGAACATAAACAGCTAGTGAGAAAGAAAAATTCAAATGGCTCTGAGCACTATGGGACTTAACTACTGTGGTCATCAGTCCCCTAGAACTTAGAACTACTTAAACCTAACTAACCTAAGGACATCACACACATCCATGCCCCAGGCAGGATTCGAACCTAGTGAGAAAGTTCACTTTACAAATAAATATCAGTTAGCTAGACAGTTGCTGTGATGTCGCTGTTCAGTGGGCGATAAATAATTTCATTATTTGTCCTTATTCCTTTTACTGTCGTGTTACTTTAATTATTACTTAGTGGCACTTTTCTTAGTCTAGTACCTCCAGATGCAGCCACGCTATAAATATTCCTTCACACGTATTTCATCGATCACCACAGAATACTCACAGTTGCACACACAGCACGCGACATCGCCACGACGAACTACTGCTTCCAAAGTTGTCACGATAAAAAAAGTCCCTGGCTAACTACTGCGGCTCTCGTACAAGAACAATAAATATTTTACATACTTCGTTTCCTCCTAGCACACATCCTACTTTACAATATAGTTTAACTTTTGAAATAATTGATTACACAAATAATGTTGTTTAGAAATACTAAAGTGCTCAGACCGAAATGACAGTATTTATGCAAACAGTTTCTTATGCTGCGTTAATGGTTACGATTACAGAACAGTGGCGTATACTTTGAAATATTTCGTATCGTATTGCGAATTGAAATTAATAAACTCACGAATGAAAATTATGCTATGTGTTTATGTTTCGCAAGTGAGTGACTTTGAGAATATGTTATTGCCTTGGCATAACTGTCATTACAACCCCCCCCCCCCCCTCCTCCCCCAACCCTTGGTGTGCTCAAAACCAGATGACATTCCTTTATAATGCCTTAATCTATATGATTTCCTTAACTTAGAACGAGTACTTACAGAAAGCGATCATACACGCAACGCTATCTTTGCTTGGGGTGGGTGACAATCTTTTGACAAGTAATACCACAGCGGTTATTCCGTAAGACATCTAAATAATCGTGAACTGTGGAGGATAGGACTAAAATATTCGTTGTCTGACGCTCTTTTACTTATCGGGGAAAGGAAAAATGATGGAGGGAAAGCAGTGTTTCCGTTTGTCCCGTCTGTCTTCCACCCGCTAAAACTTCGCAACAGCTTAAGGCTGTTTGTAAAGAAAATCCCCAAGCGATGTAATAGAAGCTACTATCTTACCAGCAAAAGGAGACTAATTATTCTACGGATACAACTTTCGACTGATCTTCATTTTAACTTTGAGAGCAGCTTCCAATGAGACGAGCTTTCTAGATCTGGAACAAGAAGTGGCAGGGGCAGTCTGTTAAGTACTGCGGAGCGAATTTGAGATTGCTGTGACTCCAAAGAGAACTTGTTTTTGCTTGTGCTACGATTGAATCGTCTGCAAATGTACTTACGATACTCTCGGGGGTGATACGTACAAATATATTTGTAATCGAGATTTGTAGCTTGCGTTGTATAGTTATAATTTAAAAAAATGCAAAAAAGATTACTTTGAATTTAGATACGTTCCATTACTAACGGGTAGGCTGCTGGGGCAAATAAGTTATCGGGTACATGGGTAATCATCTGGTGAAGAAATAAGGAAGAAAATAATGCTTGGGTGACACAGCGCTAATCTTCGTCACTGTAGACTTTCCAGACGTATGCTGCTGATGGAAAAACTGCCGGGTTTCCAGTCACTTGGCAGTGTCGACATACCACGACGTTTCGGCGAGTGTCATGCCAACCATCTTCGGGAAGAGCTTATTCTTTTTTTACCTCGCTGCGTGCAACTTCTTCATTTCTGTGAAGCGAAACCATTGTATTCTCCCAACTTTTTTCATGCGAGAAACGCTCAGCAGTGAACGTTACTTGCAGTTTCGGACAATGTACCGGCACGCAACTAGCGTTGGAGGATTGACCAAGCACCGAGTGGTTGATGCAAGATGGGGGCAGACTACATTACATCGAACAGATGTTTCGCTTTCTTGATGAATAGTTGGAGAGTAGAGTCATTACGCTGGAGCAGGGATATTTTGACCTCCATATTGGCTCCTTGTGACTACGTTTTTTGGGACACATTGAAAGACACTGCCTACCGTATCCATCCCACACGACCTTGAATCGGCGATCCTTGTTGCATCCCAATCCATTTCCGTTGAGGCGCTGCAGAATGTGATGGTAGATTTCATTGTTCGTTTGCGCCACTTCCGTACTATGAGTGGTGGACATTTCGAAAGACTGTGATGTGATTGCAAAGACTACTCGCATAGGACGAGTTTAATTATGCACGCCGAGCTGCAAAGAGTACAGAGCTATCTGTTAGCAGCTTTTCAAACTATTTCTAAACTTCTCTATAAAATTCTTATAGCGTTCATAATAAATATGTCTTTTATAGCTGTCGCCTGTTGATTTTAATTTTTGACATATTTAATTTTGAAATCAGGGACCCCTTCGCCGGACTTCCTGTACCTTCAAAGCGATTTCGCGCACTTAAATTTCTGTTATTTCCCCCCACAAATGCTTTCGAGCTGCTGTTGCTCAAATAACAAAACTCGTTGACTACTTTTAGTGTCTCATTGTGTAATATAATTCCCGCATCTGCAAGTGATTTAGTTCCGCTACATTCCAGGACTCTCGTGCAAATGATCTTTATATCCTTCATAGAATATTTTTTCAAGACACTAGTGATTCCCTTCAGCTGCTCTTGAAAGTCCTTATGCCATCACTGACAGAATTACAAGGTCATCGACAAACTTAAAAAGTTTTTATTTCGTCTCCCTGAACTACAGCTCCCTTTCCATACTTCTCCTTGGTTTTCTTTAATGATTTCTCAGTGTACAGATTGATTAACGGCGGCGAAGAATCTACAAGCGTATCTTACTTCCTTCTCAACTACTGCTTCACTTTCATCCCTTCGACTCTTAGAACGGCATTGTGGTTCCTCTACAAGTCATAGATAACCTCTCGCTCCAAGCTTTCTTCAAAGTTTCAAGTAGTGTGTCGCTGGTCAAAACCTTTCTCTTAACTGTGCAAATTTTATAAACCATGATATGACAATATCCTACCTAAGGATTTGTACTGTTGCTGAAACCCCTACAGCCAAATTCCGGTATGGAACCCTTAGTAAGACAACAGCTGGTTCCTCCCGCCAACCTCTACAGCTGAGCGTGTTCGCCGTCTATAATGACCGCGACCAAGTGAGTGAGTTTAATGATTATTATTGTTGCTAGACCCGCATTCGGGAGGAGAAGGATACAAACCCTCGTCAGCCCATCCATGTTCATGTGTACAGGCTTTAATAAATCACGTGAGGCGATTGGTGGAAAGGTTCCTCAGAAGGAGCCACGGGTGATATTCTGTCCCCTCCTAGTCCGACCCTAGTTTGTTGCCGCTATCGACGACGGGAGATGTTGACCCACAATGTTGTTTGCGTCTGATAACATAGTCGTCGACTGTACGTTAAACATCACGTGACACAATGCCTAAAATACCGTCTTTACGGGAGGGAGGGAGGGGGGGATGGGTTGAGTGGGGCAGTAAGGCCGGAGTTGTGGGCGCCTCCTCTCGGCGGAAATCAGCGTTTTCCGCCGCACTCCCGGAACTTATGTTTGTCTAATGAACAGCCGCCGGCCGACTGATCGCCCGCCCGCCATCTCATCCTCCTCCTCGTCGTCCTCCTCCCACTCCTTAGCCCCCACCCCCACCCCCTCCCCACCCCGAACCCCCAGAGATCCAGCCCACCGCCGGCGACACATTTCCATATAGATTCGACGGCGCAGGAAGACGGCGTGCCGCTGTGGCGCTCCTTATAAGCACGGCCGTCTGGCCCCGGGACGTCCATACTGTGCTCTCCGCCCCTTCTTTGTTGGGGACCTCGATTATCACCTGTCAAGTTTCCGACTGCCTTAAGCCGAGCCGTCCGTTCTTCAGAACTCAGAAGACGTCGAACGCATCGTTGTGTGTGTGTGTGTGTGTGTGTGTGTGTGTGTGTGTGTGTATTGTTCATTTTAGCTGAAGACATTGAAATATTTCGAAAACTAGACATCGGATCAAAAAAAGTAAAACTCGAATTTCTTTGTCTAGGAGGGGGACACCCAACGATACCACAATCGACCGCCTCCCCACCCCGTGCGTGGGTGGCGGGAGGCAACTTTGAAATCTTCAGTGGGAACCCCCGTTTTCCATTGCAGATTACGATTCTACGGCAAAATCTACTTATTTTTTGTCTGAAGCATTTTCTTTGTTTCGCCACAGATGGCGCTGTAATCGGAGTAATAGAAATGGGTACATAATCGTAATTTACGACATGATATTCAGTGTCCCTTGCATATCCAATGGCATGTGGGACCCGACATTCATGCTGCGAGGGCAGGACAGACCAGTATTTCATAGCTTCTAATTGGAAATCCCATTCTCATATGGAACAAGGGGCTACTCGACGCGCCAGCGTGACCGAAAACAAATATCGAGCGTTTTTGGAGCAGCAATTACCTGTACTACTGCAAGATGCTGCCCTGGACCTTCGATAACGAATTTGGTTTTAGCATGACGGTAGCCCAGCGCATCACGCAGTTGAATCAGGGAGGTATTAGACAATGTTTACAGTGGTCGGTGGATCGGCAGAGGCGGCCCTATTAATTGGCCCATTGGGTCGCCGGATTTCTTTCTGTGGGGATTTTTAAAAGATACAGTGTACCAGAAAGTGCCAACAGGCCATGAAGGCATGGTCGACCGCATCAGAAAGGCTTGTGCTGACATTCCCGCAGATATGCTTCTGTCCTGTGTACGCCCATTTGAAAAGCGGATCACAAAGTGTATTGAAGTTGGCGGTACTTCGTTTGAACGCTTACTGTAATTGGAAAAGTGGAGTAGCGTTCGCCTCGAGATACGGCTGCAGTGGCGCATCGAGTAGTCGCCTGTTCGATATGTCGGAGGAATACAGCGTTGTGGGTGGGACCTACAATTAGAAATTATGAAACACTGGCCTGTCTTACCCTCGCAGCATGGATGTGGGGGTCCCACGTGTCATTGGATTCTCAAGGGCCATTGGGTAACATGTCGTAAATTACGATGGTGTACCCATTTGCCGGCCGGAGTGGCCGTGCGGTTCTAGGCGCTACAGTCTGGAGCCGAGCGACCGCTCCGGTCGCAGGTTCGAATCCTGCCTCGGGCATGGATGTGTGTGATGTCCTTAGGTTAGTTAGCTTTAATTAGTTCTAAGTTCTAGGCGACTGATGACCTCAGAAGTTAAGTCGCATAGTGCTCAGAGCCATTTTGTACCCATTTCTGTTCCTACGATTACAGCGCTATCTGTGGCGAAACGAAGAAAATGCTTCGGACGAAACGTGTGTACATTTTGCCGTAGGGTCGTAATCTGCAATAAGAAACGGAGGTTTCCGTTGAAGTTCTCCAAGTTGCCCCCCTGCCAACCACGCTCAGGTTGGGGTGGGGGCTCGAGTGTGGTACCATTGGCTGTCCCCCTCGAAGACAAAAAATTGGAATTATAGGAAAATACAGATTGCTATTTACTGTAAAGAAGACGCGTCAAGTTACAGACAGACACAGTTGTCTGTCTGCAACTTGACGTGACTTCTTTACGGTTTGAAATTGGAATTATAACTTTTTTTGATCCAGTGAGTAGTTTTCTAGATATTTCAATGTCTTCAGTTAAAGTGAACGCCCTGTATATATGGGGCAGTCAAATGAAAATCGGATACCCTCCACAAAGGGACAGTGGAATGATTTCATTCAAAAATAATCACCACACGTTTGAAGACATGTATCCCACTGATTGGGGGGTCATCTGTCGCTTGGTCTTTGTGTTAGGGCAGTTGTTTGGTTTTCATTTGACTGCCCCTTTATATATAGGCTCCTCAGAAGGAATGGTCAGTATCCAGCTCTATGAGAGCACAAGCGTGTAGTAAACATGGGCTTTAAAGTGCATACCTTAAGAGCTATCAGCACTTTTTCATATTCGATGCTGTGAAACAAATGTCTTCAAGCCCTTTGCTTTCTGTATCTACTTTGAGTGGAAGTAGAATGGCAAAAAAACAAGAAAAGGTTTCTAGTAAACATGGGCTCTAAAATTTAAACCTTAACAGGTATGAGTACTCACTCAGTAGAAGAGATGTGTTTCACAGTATCGAAGATGAACGAGTGCTCGTAACTCTTACGGTATTCGTTTTGGACGTCGAATTGTCGTTTCTTTTATACCCCTGATAACTAACAGACATTAACACGTCAAGCGCGCCATCACTGCCCTCTGACTGACAATGTACATTTCGTTTGGACAAAGTGAATCCGTTTGGGCTGACAGTGCATTTTTCGTTTGGACAACTTTTGTTCATTGGAATGGCAGTAACAAATGTTGCAATTGTAATGTAGTAAAACGTTCAGTACAAAGATGGGGTTTAGATTTGGACTATTACAAAAGGTAAAAACCTGTTTAGCTAATTTTCTAGCTGCTTAGCGCCTAAAAGTTGTTTGTTTGTTTTGTAACATTCAGAACAATATCTACGCACTTTTATTTCCTTTTTGTCCAGTCAGTGCTTGCTTCTTCGTGTATCAACGTCGACTGGAGTTTCTTCGTGTGAATGCTGTGTGAGCGGATCTGCCATGTGTTTCCGAAATAACCAGCATGATTGTGTTTGTTGTAACTTTGTCCTTTGCCAAGACACTCGCAGCAATTTCTTTTTTGAATTTCACCTTATATTTTTTATTCGGTACTCCTCTCCTCAAGACGTGTTCGGATACATAACAGTGTACCATTCCTGTAAACATGACTTTTTTAAAAAACGTAACTCAAAATTGACAAAACGGAAATACAAGGAAAATGCACACTGACCGTTCAGTCAGGTGAAGATTGTTTCGTCACGCAAACAAAGGATGGAAAACTCTGAGAAAGATTCCTGGCCGAAAAAGGAGGATTTTGACTATAGACTAAAAAGTAGGAAACAAAGAAAAAGTGTGCAACTTATCGGCAGACATCCGAAGAAGAAGAAGAAGAAGAAGAAGAAGAAGAAGATTAAAATGTTATGGACACACTTACAGACTCCCAGCAACTAGACTTGTCCACAAAATTTTAACGTAAACGACAGGGAGAATAATCCAGAAAGAGCTTAAATAAATTCCATTGACGTTGTGGTCATAATAAAAAAATACATGAGAAGTGCAGTCGGAGAATGAAACTACGATAAAAACAGAAACTAAATGGGTTGGAGAAATAAAGGAAAGTAACGGAGAAAAAATGAGAGCTGCGTTGAAACTTAAAAAATTCTGTCATAAAGTTTTGCGTGATTCAGTAGGGCCGTATCACGCCCATTAATAAACCAAGAATCAATAGCGAAAAGCTATATTCCAGTGCCTGACTGACTGCCTTCGGACTATAGCATTACATGAGCAGTTTTCGGAGAAGTCTGAAGACGAATGAGATGAAGAAAAAACCTGGTCTTGGCTTAACAGTGGACCCCTGAAGAAGGAAGCTAAAGAACTAATTTTTGATGCACGCGGAAACACGTCATCAGAACTGACGCCATGAATCCAGAAAACAGTGAAAGATCCAAAGTGCAGACACTGCAGAGAAGCTGGCTAAACAATTGACCATATCTGTAGCTGTTGCAGAAATATCGTTCAGACTGATAACGCGCAGAGTCTGAAACACTCCCTTATTAACCACCCTTTATTGGCTGGTAGATTACAGTTTAACAGTTCAGAAAAGTTTGACCTTGTGCAACTGATAAAGGCTGATCGGTTAATATTTGCACGAGAGTTGCTTCGTATCAGATCCAACAAAGCTAATTAGGATGTTAGGTAGCAATGATCGGGAAATGCCTTGTTAAGGTTCTTTATATATTGTCAAACCAGCACGAATGAGGCAGTTACTCCCTTTGTCTGACAAAATAATAACGGCTAACTGATCATAGGTCGCCTATTAATATCGTCACTAGCCAATATTCCTCATATAGCACTGAAAGCACAATCCTCACTGCAATCCAAATCGTGGGTGCCCGGTGCGGTTGTCGCGTAATCACGGCACACAAGTGAACACTTAAACACATCAACAACTCACTCAATTATAATGCCATTTCCGTATATGCTGAAAGTCAGGCCCACGGCGGTGGGTGACGCACACAGCGGTCGGCCGTCCTGCCGAAATCCGCCCTGCTTCTTAGCAGCCAACAGCTTACTTGTCCGGAGTCTCAACACTGACCCTTTCGCGCATCGGGCGCTTAACTATCGATAGTACCTACTGCGACCTGCGTGAGGCAAAGATATACAGTATTCAATACGTAAGGGGCGTTTGACCCCCTACAAGGCAATGGTGTTAGCGCTAATGATCCACTGGAAGTTATGTCAAAATTACCACCTGCCGTTTCGAGGAACTGTTGGGACCGCAAACCAGAAAAAGTTGTCAGAAACGAACATGCCAATTACTGTGGGACTTTCTACTTCAGATAGATGGCTCGCAGGTGATAGCAGTACCGACGAGGGTCAACTTGAAAAACTTGACAGGTAAGGGAACTTGAAAATCGAACTACAGCGACTCTAGCGTAAACAAGCGAAGGTGGTCCAAGTGTTTTTCTACACACTGGGAGCAGTGCCGAAAGATGTTAGAGAGCGCTAAAGGATACAGGGTACTTCATTTCTGTTACAGAAACCAGTATTATTTCGAAAAGAACTGTGAACTTTGTTTCCATCGATTATACGTAAGATTCATTGTATATCTTAGTAACAGTGCAGGTTTCTAGTGTCTGTAAATGATTATCTTTTCTAGTATTGTTTCGCTGAAGCAGTACTGAATGTTTGTTGCCCAAGTGCTACATATATTTGTGAAAGTACACATCCGTTAGTGTGCAATAGATACGAACTATGCCACGCAACAAGAAATTCAATAAAAGGAAATTCCGTGGAAACCAGTTCACAAACAAAGCAAGCCACACTGAAAGTAACATATGTATCAGTTCTTCAGGGAAGAAATTGCCACATGGCACGCCTCCTGGTGATTCAAATTTTTGTGTTAACAATGACTCTGTTTGTAGTGGATTTGTTGTTGTTGATGTCAGCATCTTATCATCTTTGATAAAGGAAGTGGCGAAATGTAATCAATGTGATGATGTAGGCTGTCTGGAAATAACTGAACAAGAGAGTACCAGGAAGGGTTTAGCTTCAAAATTAGTTGTTCTGTGTAGATCCTGCAATAAATCTACCTCGAAAATGACTTCGAACATTGTGCATAATTCATGTGATGTGAATTTGAAGTTACTGTATGCAATGTGTGCAGTATGAAAAGGAAAAAAAGGCTGCTCAAACTTTTATGGTTTGATGGACCTTCCTCCTTCTCCCAGTATGTTCAGCAAGTACATAAAAATACTACTTTCAGGTGCCTTGACGGTTGTGTCTAAAGCATCTATGGAACTTGCAGTAGAAGAAACTGTAAATATTAGTGGAAACAGGGAAATTGCTGTTGCATTTGATGGACGCGGCAACGTCGAGGACATAGTTCCTTAAATAGTGTTATAAGTGCTACTTCTCTGGAGAATAGAAAAATTGTTGATTTTGAGTGCTTGTCCAAGTACTGCCACACCTACCATGGTAACACTGAAGGACATACTGAACATCTGTGTTCTAAGAATTATTATGGTTACAGTGGAGGTATGGAGTGTGATGGAGCTCTAAAAATATTTCAGAGGTCGGTGCCCGTTTGTAACGTTAGATATACGAAGCAGCTAGGCGATGGGGACTCTAAAGCTTTCAATAAAATTAATGAATTCAATGTTTATGGTGATACCTTGGTAAAAAACTGTAGTGTTGTGGACATGTGCAAAAGAGGATGGGTGCTAGATTGAGGAAGCTACGAAGAGATATGAAAGAAAAGTTGCTTATCTGATGGAAAATCGCCGTCTGATCGAGGCAGATTGACAGAAACTGAAATAGACCTCCTTCAGAGTTATTATGGACTGGCCATTAGACGTAGTGCACCACTGAATGATGTTGCAGAAATAAGAAAAGCTGTATGGGCCACCTACTTTCATAAGGTGTCCACAGATTCTTGGTGTGGTTACCAAAAAGCAAAAGAAAATGGCCAGATATACCATCATAAGCATTCTCTTCCTGAGCCTGTTATGAATGAAATAAAGCCAGTTTTTAGAGAGAATACAAATGAAAGTTTCAACCATTGCATATGGGAAAGATTACCCAAGAATGTTTTTGCAGGACTTTACATTAAAAGTTGGTGTACTAGATGCAGTGATATGTTTCAGTGATGGAGTGATAGGAAGGTTGGAAGGCCTGAGAAATTGGGGCATAAAGTGTGGCTTTAATATAGAAGATCAATTGCTTAGGCGTGACAGACAACGGGTGCATAAAGCTCAAAGATTCGCTCTTCAAGTTACCAAATAAGCAAGAAGTGCTAAAAGGAATGCCAAGAGGAAGCTGGAAGATGAAGAAATGCTGTACGATGAAGACTATGCTTCAGGAATGTTCTGAGGCACAGTTTAGTTGGACTCATATCTTCATTCGTAACTTCCCGCAAGTGGTATTTTTCAGAATTCAGGTACAAATATTTCCTAAAGTTTATAAAGCGTTGCTTTGATTTTTTTCTGTAACTTGAAATAGTCCATACTTATGTAGTAGACCTAAGCTTTATTGCAGTATCAACTGAATTATAGAAAAAATTACATTTTTATTAGGAAAAAATTATAAAAATTAAAATGTAAGATTTGATATTTTTTGTCCTTGTAATATACATAATAGGTCTAATTAAATAGGTGTAGTACCTCAGCCATCGTGTTGTGCATATCTGTTAAAAATTTGGTCTCCTTCAAATGTATAACATTGGATTAAATGGTACCTCAATTTGAGGAACCAGTTTGGGAAAAAAATGGCGTCAATTTCTCTGTAATTTTGTTAATAACCCTAAGCAGATGGAAAAATTCTCAAAATACTTCTAATTTGTTTAGAAAGTGTGCTGCAATATCTGGTACCAACAAAAAAAATTGTAAAACATATACATTATAACAGTGCCTGAAAGAAATAGGTGTTGATTTTTATATAATATTGAGCCGGAAAAGTACCCTGTATCCTTAAGAACCATTTGGATTGATAAAATATCAGTCCCCCAACTACGAAAGGCCACTTTACGTGGATCTGAACGAATTATCCACCGATACATTATGTAATCCTCGACGCTTGGGAAGTGTCCAACCAATGATAAAATTCGAAATCCACCATAGTGAACTCATTTACTGTGCGTACTATAATAAAATAACAATACCCTGGAAATTGAGAAGCAACGATGACATAAGTAGAAAAAGTAACGGGAGCAATAAGGAGAACAGATCAGTAGGTCTGGGAAACGAAATCAGTAATAATCCGGATTCAAAAACGTAAAAGTGTTACATGTGCACGGCATGAAACTAGAAGTTAAGCAACAGAAAGAGATTTTTCAGAAGGAAAGTGTTGAATTTTCAAAGATTTCAATGCATAGACAGTAAGAGAACAAAATGGTAACTAAGATCGACAGGCGTGGATATACATCAACGGGGACATTTGAAAATGTGTACCCCGACTCGAACCCTTGATCTTCTGTTTACATGGCAGACACACTATCCATCTGAGCCACCGATGGCACTGAAGGTAGAGCGACTGCAGGGACTTATCCGTTGCACGCTCCCCGTGAGACCCACATTCCCAACTTAATGTCCACACACTACATTCGTGGTGCCCCTGCCATTACACTTATTACTCGCGGCAGACAATCTTACTGAGTCCCGTAAGAGTTCGGGTCATGCGTGTGCATCCGCACAGGAGGAGGAGGAGGAGGAGGTCAATGGCTGATTAGCCTTACCTGTGTGAAAGAACAGATACCATCTTCATATAGTAAGAGAACAGGTGTGAAGTTCTCTGAAAAAAAAAAAATAGACGTGGTGAAAAGATTGAAGAATATTGGAGGCATACGAAAGAACAGATGAGAAGAGATGGAAATTATCACATGGTTCCTAGACGGCCATAACGGAAGGGGAAGGAATTACGCGCGTGGCTCTCGTTGTAGCCGCTAGGCTCATTTTGTTTTATGCTTCAATTTATTTCTGCAATTTTCTTTTGCCTTGTGTATGAGCAGTCAACCCCGACAAATGCTGTTCATCAAGTGTTTATGCAACGCCTATCATCGACCGAAATTGTCGCCTTATTTCTCGTTGCAACAAAATGTTTTGTAAGGGGGAATTGAATGCGCACAGTGGATAGAGCGAGCCTATATTATTCTGATGCAATGTTTCATTTGGCTTTATGTGGTAACAGGGACAGAATAACCAGTGCGCCATCTGCGATTGAGTAGCGCTGCTGCATGGCGGTAGCAGACACATTTGAGGTGCATTAAGTCACACGACTTGGTGCGAGTCCGGCGCGTTCAACACGTTTCCACAGATGTGTATTTAATTGATAACTGTGGTGGCTTGTGTTAGTACTGTGTCTGTAGGACTTGTTCCTGATCAGCAATACCGAAATATCGGCAAAGGTTTCTTGGTCATCATTACCTTGCACGCCCCTCCGCGTCGCGTGCATCACTACGCAGCGCGTTGTGTACCTGCTACCCCATGGATCAGGACCACTTAATCCCTGCAGGAGTCTTGGTTATTCTTCGAGATTTGCTGTTCCATACAGTTCCACTTTAAAATATATTTCATGTTTAAGAAGAATTAAACTAACGGTTCCCGTCAACACTGGGTGTCTCATTAGACGTGCTATGGGTTAATTCCATCTATTCAATGCAAAGTTGCATAGAACTAAATAGATAGCACACACACACACACACACACACACACACACACACACACAAAATATCTGACGGCTTTAAGGGGCGAGGCCTGGTATATTCAGAATGATTTCTCTGTGTACGGAAAGTCAAACGTCGCGCAGGTAGCCTTGAAATGAGTTACGAAGTTTTGTGTCATTTTTCGTGCGCTTCACTACTTTTTTTTTTGTTGCAACAATGAGTCGGAAGAATGGCTCTGAGCACTATGGGACTTAACATCTGAGGTCATCAGTCCCCTAGAACTTAGAACTACTTAAACCTAACTAACCTAAGGACATCACACACACCCATGCCCGAGGCAGGATTCGAACCTGCGACCGTAGCGGTCGCGCGGTTCCAGACTGACGCGCCTACAACCGCTCGGCCACACCGGCCGGCAGTTGGAAGAATCTTACGTAACATTATCACATTATAAATATTTGAAGAAACTACTTCGACTAAACGAAGTATGTTGCTCGAAAAATACCTAAAAAGTGTCAGTAGTGAAACCAAGCAAAAGGAAGTCGTAACTTCGGGAGCACCATATTCTCTGTGAGCTTGGCATGAAGCGCAACGCTACTTGGCGAATGACGTCTAGCAAATATGGCACGTTTCTCCTCTTACGTATCGGTCACGAGTTGTCAGCACGGACCAGGAAAACTGCCGAGTGGCTGCTTGTTCCGACACCTCCACATGGCTGTTTTCTATAAACAAAAAAAGTAAATTTTGTATGGAAATTATCTGTAATTCCGGGAGGCCAAGTTTCTGTAAGAACTGAAAAGTCATTTTATTATAGAAGTGTGGAGACATGTACAAGGGGTGTTCCTGCAGCATTTAAATATACATCTTGCCGCATCGTTGTGACTAGCTGAAACTATCCAGACTGTCACTTGCAAACACACAGAAAAGATAGAGGAGGTGAAAGCTCATAGTTGCTGGTAGGTCTCCACAGATGTTTGGAATCATATTAACTACCGTGTTTTACCCGGGTATTGGTGCATGTGTGATGAAAGATTTACACATTATTATCCAGGAAGTCTCACATAATCAGTCCACTAAGATAAATACCCGTGGAATTTGGAGACCAGGAAATAGCTTTGAAGGCTGTACTGGACCCTTACGGCCCTGAGCTGACAGTTTTAGCTGTGCTGCACAGCACTTTATGATGCGACCAGATCATGTCCACCCCAGAGATAACACTCATCTTAAGAACGTTAACTTGATATCTGGCCGGCCGTAGTGGCCGAGTGGTTCTAGGCGCTTCAGTCTGGAGCCGCGCGACCGCTACGGTCGCAGGTTCGAATCCTGCCTCGGTCATGGATGTGTGTAACGTCCGTAGGTTAGTTAGGTTTAAGTAGTTCTAAGTTCTAGGGGACTGATGACCTCAGAAGTTATGTCCCATAGTGCTCAGAGCCATTTGAACCATGATATCTGTGGATCAGGTTCGTAACCTGAGCGGCCAAGACTATCATTCAGAATGAACTTGCGTTCTGCAGCCGAGTATGTGGTGATACGAATCATCACAGCGGTTCAAAACTATGTACCGATCCGGGACTTGAACTTTGACCTTTGTTTTTCACGGGCAAGTGCTCTACCGACTAAGTTACCCAAGCACGACTTACGGCCCTTCCTCACAGCTTTAATTCCTCCAGTACATCATCTCCTACTGTACGCGCACACATTCCCGGAAGAGTGAAAATTCATTCTATAAAGATTCCCCATGACTTTGGCCAACCTATGTCTCCATAATCTCCTTTCTTCCAGGAGTGCTTGTGCCGGAACTTACGCAGCAGAAATTCTGTGAAGTTTGGAATGTCGTGCTTAGATATCTCAGTCGCTAGAGCACATGGGCGCGAAAGGTAAAGGTCCTAGGTTCGAGTTCTGGTCCGCCACACAGGTTTGATCTGCCGAGAGTTTCGGTATAATTCACATTTTCATTAATGGTCCTGGAATGTGTCACGAATATCTTCCCCAAATCACAACTGCTGCTCACACCATCTTGTGTTCTCCGTCGTTTCTCGTCTGACGTCCGTCCTTCCTGTGGAGCAGAAGGTTGTCCCTCGCCATCCATCTGCAGCTCTGCTCTGGATGTCGAGCAAATTCAATCGTTTTGTGTAGGTGCACCATTGTTTTCATTGTCACTGAGCGTCACACTAAGCAATGTCTTTGCTGAGCCGTTGCGACAAACGCAATTGTGGCTGCTTTCGTTCATTTAGACGGTGATCTGCCCCAGTTTAGCGTGTCTGGTGGACTTGAGTAGTTGTTGCCGACATAAACCTTGTACGTTATAGGCACTTGAAGCTGTGCAATCTCGACGAGATTTATTTACACTGGTGGCAATAACCCATAAACGGGAGACTTCCACTATCGACACACAAGAAACGGTACATGTACCCAGCTGCTATAAAGACAATGCCTCTTGGCCTCGCGGTCAGAGATTATCCCATTTAGGAACTCTGATGTATCACTTAGTTCGCTCGTGACAGAAGTAAACGAAAAGCACACAAATGCTCTTCAATATATTTCATTTCCCCATCGGTACCAGCAAGGATTGGTCTAAAAAACATTAGCTACTACTTTAGTGACGACAAGTTGAGAGTCAATAAATAGTTCTGAAATGATTCCAATATGGGAAGTCGTACATTTTTCACTCTTACTTACCTATACCAATTGTATCATCCTTTTTATGTCAGTTGCGTGAGCCATGTATATAGAGTTCCATGACGTTCTTTTAGTGAATTCTCGCCATTCTTTCTATGGTTTTCGAAAACGAAATGTGTGACCTCTGCTTTTGTCCATGTAAGTTTCAAATTTATTTATTTTTAGTGAATGAGAAGATATCGAGCTCCAAGCTAGCTCATTTTTCAGATGGAAGCATTCCATTGGATACTGATCGTTGCGTCGTTTTGTACTGTACATGTGACACCGATTTTGCGGTTGTTTGATATGTTGAGCAGCTTTAGGACAGAAGAGAATGAAATAAATATAATGAATAAGTATTACATTCAAAATAAATGTTTTCTTTCCCGTAGCTATGTAAGAGATCGCTTCGGATTACCGCCAAGGAAGGTCAAGTCCCCTGCAATCCGTTAATTTTGTTGCCGTTCGCCATACAGTAGCAGTCCGATAAAACGGTGTGACATTAAAATGTGCTTGAAACAAAGGAGTCTGACTGACTTACTCCATGCAAGAGAGTCTGCACCTACTGGCTATCTCCATCACTGACTGGAGCTGTAAGGGTCTAGCTGCACATGTCCAGGCCGTATCCGTACCGAGACACGTCTGAGTAGACTCTGTCACTCAGAGGGTGAAATAGGGTCCTGTCATACATGTCCAGGATGTGCCCGGGCCGAGGCATGTCTGAAAATCCGCCGTTACTCCGGTGGATAAAATAGGGTCCAGTCACACATGTCCGGACCGCGTCTGTGCCGCAAACGTCCGATTATGCGCCATCGCTCAGAGGATGAAATAGCATCTTGCCAAAAATGTCTGGGTTGTGTCCGTGTCGAGACACATTTGCGTATCCGCCGTCATTCGGAGGATGAAATAGGGTCTTGTCAAACTTGTCTGAGTGGAACACACCTCACAGTCTCCTCCACGTTTTTGAAATAGTGTGCTATAACTTTACATTTTTACTGAAACATGTAGAAAGATCCTTATTATATGAGAGCAGATTTTTCACCCACTCATATCCAGGCCAATTGTCTTCAAACCTCTCTTCAAATCTTCCACTTCGGCCCAAGTAGGACTTCACAATATTCGTAACATCACTGGTCGTAATTGGCTGACATCATTCTGCACATTTAAATAAACCACAGATTTCTAACATCAAGACATTTTGTCCACCTATTTTCAAAGGACTTTTTATTATTTAGCTTCCTTGAAAGCGGACTAACAGATATTCCGTATCTTTTTGATGGATTGCTGAGAAATATTTTACATGCCTTCGCTTCATTAACAGCTTTCTGGGAGCTTGTCTCGCTATATCTGTGACAGCCAGCTGGTCCAATCTTCCTTTTGTAGGCTCGAGGCATGTTTCAATTCACCTTGAAAAAAATGATTTTACGTATTAATGCCTGTAGCTAACGAATAACATAACCAAACATATCCTAACTTTACTTACATCATGACTGATAGTAGTCCTGCGCTTTCCAGTGTCAGGGAACCGTATTACTATTACCGGAGTAGGTGTACAATAGTTTGTTTGCAGAGTTTCGGAAAACAAGAAATTTTACAGTTTAGTGTGTGGTGGTATTATTATTATTATTATTATTACTATTATTATTCACGTTTGGGCCCAATAGGACCACGCGAGTACAAGCCATCAATGCCACTTTTGATACTTTGCCTTTCTTTGTGTCCAAATTTGTTTCATCCTTTCAGAATGAAGTCTCTTTCTTTCATGAGACCACGGTGTTCTACTCCGTTGTCTAACTTCCCTCTGACCAACTTTGCAATGAAATATCCTTTGTCTGAACGTTTTTCTGTCTGTAACGTCTGCCTGAGTTATACCGGCTACTTTAAGATCCTTCGTAAGCGCAGCGATCCATTTAATTGGCTCAGTTTTGGCGTTACTTCTGTTTTCGTAGAATTCTACTACTTGTTTTGTCAACCTAGTGGGTGGCATTCTTTTGATGTGCCCATAAAATTTAACTCTTCTTTTTCTCATGTCGCCATATATGTGTGTGTATCCTTCTATTTCCTTATTACTTCTGAGCCTATAAGTTTTCCATCAGTAATTTTGGGACCTAACATTTTCCTAATAATCTGTCTTTCAATCTTTTAAATTTCTTCGGTATCCATATTTCTATTTAAAATTAAAATTTCTGCTCCATAAAGACACTCAGTTTTGATTACAGTACTGTAATGTCTAAATTTACTGAATTTAGAAAATGGCTTTTTATTATAAATATTTTGTGTTGATTTGAATGCAGTTGCCATTTTTTGACAGCGATCTTCGTCTGTAGCTTTTTCCAGGCCGTTTACTTGTGGGATTTCCCCCCAAGTATTTAAACTGAGAAATACTTTTTATTTTTCCATATTTGGTGTTCAAAAACCTAGGTGTTTGTTGCATACCATATATTCCGTTTTTTCGAATGACATTTGTAGTCCTACTTTCCCCCCAACTTCTTTAACAATTTTAATTTGTTTTTGAGCTGTAGTAATATGCCTAGTTAAAATTGCCACATCATCTGCAAAGTCGAGGCAATCTACTGTAATATTACTTCTGCCTAACTTGATTGATTTATTTACGTTTTGACTCGACTTTTGTTCTCGCAATTCTGTAATCACCTTTTCCAAAACACAGTTAAAAAGTAATGGGAAGAGTCCATTTCCCTGTGTAAAACACACACACACACACACACACACACACACACACACACACACACACACACATTTATATGTATACAGGGTGTTACAAAAAGGTACGGCCAAACTTTCAGGAAACATTCCTCACACACAAAGAAAGAAAATATGTTATGTGGACATGTGTCCGGAAACGCTTACTTTCGATGTTAGAGCTCATTTTATTACTTCTCTTCAAATCAAATTAATCATGGAATGTAAAAACACAGCAACAGAACGTACCAGCGTGACTTCAAACACTTTGTTACAGGAAATGTTCAAAATGTCCTCCGTTAGCGAGGATACATGCATCCACCCTCCGTCGCATGGAATCCCTGATGCGCTAATGCAGCCCTGGAGAATAGCATATTGTATCACAGCCGTCCACATTACGAGCACGAAGAGTCTCTACATTTGGTACCGGGGTTGCGTAGACAAGAGCTTTCAAATGCCCCCATAAATGAAAGTCAAGAGGGTTGAGGTCAGGAGAGCATGGAGGCCATGGAATTGGTCCGCCTCTACCAATCCATCGGTCACCGAAACTGTTGCTGAGAAGCGTAGGAACACTTCGACTGAAATGTGCAGGAGCTCCATCGTGCATGAACCACATGTTGTGTCGTACTTGTAAAGGCACATGTTCTAGCAGCACAGTTAGAGTATTCCGTATGAAATCATGGCGGTGAATCGAGGAAGTACAGTACATACTGACCGAAACTAAAATGAGCTCTAACATGGAAATTAAGCGTTTCCGGACACATGTCCACATAACATCTTTTCTTTATTTGTGTGTGAGGAATGTTTCCTGAAAGTTTGACCGTACCTTTTTGTAACACCCTGTATAATCTTTGACACACACGTTTTTTGTATCACTGTAACACCCAGTAACTCTGGCCACTGTGAGGGACAATTTCCATTAGTTACACCGAAAGTGTCTCTCCTCAGAAAAGATGACTTGTTGAAAAGGACACGGTGTTCCAAAAAATTCGAATGGCTCTAACACTATGGGACTTAACATCTGAGGTCATCAGCCACCTAGACTTAGAACTACTTAAACCTAACTAACCTAACGACATCACACACATCCATGCCCGAGGCAGGATTCGTACCTGCGACCGTAGCAGCAGCGCGGTTCCGGACTGAAGCGCCTAGAACCGCTTGGCCACAGCGGCCGGAAACGGTGTTCCAATTCAGACCAGTAGTTCCAAATCACCCTAGATTTTGGAACGTTAAATTTCCCACAAGACGGTCATTTTCGTTTTTTTTTGTATAGGACTAGTTTGCACGTAGCGAGCGAGATGATATGAAAACCTCGCGCCTGTTTTATGAAATCCGGCTATATCACTGCGCTGTGCATAAAACGTCGGCGGCAAGGGCAGCCGAATCGCCCGGTATAGCGTATAGAACGTACGTAGATGGCGTTACACGTGCCTCCCTTTGCGGCAGCGCTGACGTGCTAATCATTTGCGTAACGAAGCGTAGAGCACTACAGTGCGTGTCGGTTTGACATTTGTTGCGTGACGCCTTCGAGGTGTCACTGTATTAACGGAGAGCAATGCCCTTGTTGGTTGAGTTAAGATGTCTTGGCACGTCCCCGTTCTACCGCTGGGAACAAAGACGTCGTGTGGCTGCGGCAGCGTGATTAACATATTGTTAACTGGAGCCTGAAGCAGCAGCAACTGCTGGCGGAGCGGGGTGGCGCTAGGGCTGCGGCGGCCGGCGTTATCTGCTGCCCGCGCTACGCCCTGCTCTGCATATGCATGGCGCACCCCAGGCCAGCGCCGCGGTCCTCGCGGTCACTTGCTTCTGGCTGCGGGGCGTGAAATGCGGGCCGTTCGGTCTCCTCCACTCCGCGCTCTTCACTCAGCCGTGCGACATCGGCAGCGTTTAACGTTGGTCGCCCATTACACGCAGCGCCTCGGGAGCTGTTTGGCTCGCTCCTAAATGGTCCGTTACATTCCAGCTGGCGCGCCGTACCTGATGGAAACTTGAACCGTTTCCGCATTACGTCTGTACGACACCTGCTACTGTTGTCATAGGCGGGTTGAATGTGTGTTTTCTGTAGGGCTGTCCAGCGGGTATCTGTTTTGCACGGCAGTGGGATATTATATAGCAGACGCTAAGATTGTACACTGCTGGATGTCCCGTGCCCTTCTTACGATGAAGGTATCATAACAATGTGTGTATGAAGCACGGGCCCTTCATACGATGAAGGTATCGTAACAATGTGTATGTTAAGCACGTTATACAGCAAGATGACAAAAATCATGGGATAGCGATATGCACGTATCCAGATTGCGGTAGTATCACGTACACAACGTGTAAGGGGGCGGTACATTGGCGGGTTTGTCATTTGTATTCAGGTGATTAATGTGGAAAGGTTTCCGACGTGATTATGGCCCACGATGAGAATTAACAGGCTTTGAACTCGGAATGGTAGTTGCAGCAAGACGCATTGGGCATTCCATTTCGAAAATCGTTAGGTAATTCAGTATCCCGAGATCCACAGTCTCAAGAGTGTGCCGGGAATATCATGCATTTCCTCTGAAGACGGGCAGCGCAGTAGCCGATGGTCTTCACTTAACGACCGAGAGCAGCGGCATTTGCATAGAGTTGAAACTTCCTGGCAGATTAAAACTGTGTGCCGGACCGAGACTCGAACTCGGGACTTTTGCCTTTCGCGGGCAAGTGCTCTACCAACTGAGCTACCCAAGCACGACTCACGCCCCGTCCTCACAGCGTTTACATAGAGTTGTCAGTACCAACAAACAACCAACACTGCATGAAATAAGTGCACAAATCAATGTGGGACTTACATCGAACGTATTCGTTACGACAGTGCATCGAAATTTGGCGTTAATTGTCTATGGCAGCAGACGAACCGACGCGAGTGACTTTGCTAACTGCACGACATCGCCTGTAGCGCCCCTCCTGAGATCGGTTGGACTCTAGTGAATTGGAAAGCAGTGGCCTGGTCAGGTGAGTTCCGACTTCAGTTGGTAAGAGCTATTGGTACGGTTAGAGTATGGCACAGGCTCCACGAAGCCACAGATCTAATTTGTCAACGAGGTACTGTGGAATCTGGTGATGGCTCTATAATGTTGTAGATTTTGTTTATGTGGAATGGACTGGGTAATCTGATCCAATTGAAGCGATCATTTACTGGAAATGGTTATGTTCAGCTACTTGGAGACCATTCGTGTACTTAATGTTCCCTAGCAAATATGGGATTTTTATGGATGACAATACTACGTGTCACTGTACTACAATTGTTCGCGATCTGAACAACGTTGTGGACAGTTAGAGCGAATGATTTGATCACCCAGGTCGCTCGACATGAATCCCATTGAACAATAATGGGACGTAATAGACAGCTCATTTCGTGCACAGCATCTTGCACCGCCAACACTTTCACAATTGTGGCCGGGTGTAGAGGCAGCATGACTCAGTATTTCTGCAGGGGACTTCCAACAACTTGCTGAGTCCATACCATATCGAGTTTCTACGCGGAACAAAAGTAGGTCCGACACAATATTGGGAGCTATACTATGACTTCTGTCACCTCAGTGTATGTTTTTGGATGCTGGTCGAAGGCCGGTTCATGCAGTCTGTTACCCTTAAGTGTAATTCACTCAAGCTGAAAAATCTATCCTGTTACTAATATCTTGTTTTGATCTTAATTGGTTGGTAACATCGTTTCGATTTTCTAAAGACGCAAGTCATATATAGATCGTTAAACCATAGCCATTATAGTTTCATTATTATTATTATTATTATTATTATTATTATTATTATTATATTATGTCGTCTTTGGCGACGTCTTCGTATAACGTAAGAGAATAGGGTTCTGCCTGTTCTGTCTTCACCAAGTCAATACATGTATTTATTTTTGCTATTTAAGTACGTTGGTAAGCAATTTTTCATACTGAAAGTTATCACTGCTATTAATCTAGCTGCCAGGTTCATGGAGCCTAAAATCAATAAATTACCAGTTTTGCTAAAACTGAGAGCAATATTGTATGTATGGTTGACGTGAGAACTACTACTGCAATGACTGGGATATTCTGTTGGATTGCGAGATAGCCGATCCGTACGATTTTTGTTAGCGATCCACCAGGCACCTACGTTTGTGCTACAATTTTGATTGATTTTTCGTTCCTGAGAGAAAATAGTTCCCTCGTCAGTTTCTTGTCTTTTGTGAGTAATGACATCTGACAACTGTAAGATTGCAAGTATATGAACTAATGCATGCAATGCAGAGATTGTGATTTTATGTTTATAAAGCTGTATCTTAAAGATTCTGCCCATGATTAAATGACAGATTTTTATTGGTATGGTAACTGATAGTCAAGAGGGGCGTAATCATGTGTCTAATTGCCCTCATAGGGCCATTGGTTTATGGGTTTATTTGACGATTGTCACCCTTTATTAATAGTTCACTGTTGCTGTCTGAGTTGACATATTGCAATTTTGTCATTCTGAGATAGTAAGTGAAGCTGTAAACGCTTTTTGAAAATGGAGTGCCAGGTGGAGAAATCGAAACATTTCCAAAATATTCTTGTTTCCGTTCAGTAGACGGTGACAGCAGCGGGGGCAACATAAACATTTGCGACCTGTATGGGGAAAATGCCGTTGGACAGAGCACGACAAGAAAATGGATTTCTTGTTTTAAGGGGAATCGTTTTGACATTAGTTACTTCCCACGATCAGGATGACCTTCGGAGTTTGATGAATATCGTTTAAATGCATTAATCCACTATTGCCCACGTCAGTCTACTCGAGAACTGGCAGATGTTATGTACAATGATCGTTCCATCATGAGGAAGATTAAAAAATGTGGTGTATGGCTACGGCATGCTCCAAGCCAAAATCACAAAAATCTGCGGGTGGGCCTGATGTGCATTTCTGCTTGCTCGTCATCAAATGACTCGTGGACAACGCCGGCCATTCCTATCCTGTAGTGTTACTGGTGTTGAGGAATGGTGTATTTATGCTAACATAAGGAAAGAGAAGGAAATGGTTGAGCGGAAACAAAGCAGCAACTCCCCTACCAAGACCTGAGCACATCCACAAAAGACAATGTTATGCATCTGGTGGAACGCCGATGGTATGGTGTAGTACAAATAGCTTCTCTGAGGTGCAAACATCACTGCTGACATTCAAGAACGACGGCAACCAGGAAGACTGCCTGAAGTGATTTTACTCCACTGTAACGCCCGCCCACCTGCTGCTAGACTGACAAAAAACAATATACATAAGTTGGGCTAGGAAGTCATTCCGCATCCACCTTCTTCACCAGATCTTGCGTCCTCAAGTACACCTTTTCCGCGCTCTATCGAGCAACCTCCAAACAGTTTCCTTTGTGGATGAAGATGCGTTCCGAACATGGCTCGACGAGTTGGTCGCCTCAAAACTACGTGATTTCTACAGTAACGGAATCGGAAAGACACCCCAACGTTGACAGACCGTTGTAAACAGTGAAGGAGAACATATTATTGATGTTCAAAGGTCTCTGTTATGTGTATCTGTTGTGTTTATTAAACTCGTGGAAAAACGGAACGAACTAATATGCCAACCCGATAGCTACAGACTTCGTGAACTCATTTATCAGATAAACTGTCTAAACATAAGATTCGAGCTACGAGTTGTGATTGTCATCTCGAAGAAACCTACTTTAAGACATGGGAGCATGGAGAGCTGAATCAATGTGCTGCTTCAAATGCAGGAAAGGAACTGCCTTCTGATATTCCTCTTTTGGTTACATCGTCTGGTTTTGTCTTTTGGCACTGTGGCGTGAGATTTCAGCTCGCCAGAAATACAGGTTGCAAAATAAATACTAATTTTTTGGAGGTGATAATTAAAACTTTGACTTCGCTTCGTACAGTGCCAGTGAGGCGTTTGGTTCACTCCATTGTTCATGTGAAGTGCTTGGGCTTCCTGTCAGAGTTGTTAATTTGTTGAGGAGTGTGACGCTGTTGGGATTAAGCGAAGAAACCGCCTCCCTCCCTGTAGCTTCCGCGGCCCGCGCGCTGTCGGACTGTTCTTCCGTCCTCTCCACTCCCCCCCCCCCCCTCTTCACCCCCCCCCCCCCTCTCACTCCCTTTACCCTCGGCACCAGACTCTGGTGGTAGACGCCCGCCTGACCGCCGCCGACGCAGCCTCCGCCGCTCATCTGCATATTGAGCAGCCACCAAGATTAAAATGCTTCACTATGCAAAATAATTCGTCGGCTTGTTGCCCGCGGCTGCCAGCCCACAACGGCGTTTTCTTGCACGGCTGCTGCGCTTGTAATCCTGTATGCTCGGTTATTCACTTCGAGGGAGATGTGATGCTCTCGCCTTGCGGGCGTTTCTTCCGATACGGCGCCTTTTCTGCAGCATACTCGATGGATTCGCTTAAATGGAACAGAATGTTTTGTGTTGCTGTTCGGTTGGTGGAGGAGTAAACGTTAGTAAAGAGTCTTCTGGTGTGTATTCCACCCCTATTCACTTGCAGTCCCTACCTGAAGCAAAATTAAAAATCGACCATCACGTACGTTAATTCTGAAGAGAGGTAGACTAATTGCTGTAATTAGTTTTCTTCAGCTCTAGAAATGTATTTCAAAGACAGGCCACGTCCATGCATGAAGGTTCTGGGGAATAACACAAAAGAATTGCCAGTTGCACACACTTCACGATTAATACTACGTCAAAGCTCCCAGTGTTGTCAGCTAGACAAACAACGAATGTCTTTATATTGTTTAACAACCGTTTTGCTCGTCACAAGTCCACATGCACGAGCCACTGAGCATTGTTCGTACCAGTTCCACTCACTTCCGAAATTTACGATCGAGCAGTGTGATGTGTTGATTAAGACGCTGCTCTCATAATGGGGAGGCACTGGGTTCATATCAGCGTACGGAAAAAGTTTTTCTTAGAAATTTCTCTCTGTCTTCCCGAGCATTATGGTGTAGTTCCGTTGAAAAAATTCTTTTCCTCCTCCTCTGAC
Source organism: Schistocerca americana (assembly GCF_021461395.2). Classification (NCBI taxonomy): domain Eukaryota; kingdom Metazoa; phylum Arthropoda; class Insecta; order Orthoptera; family Acrididae; genus Schistocerca; species Schistocerca americana. The sequence goes on from NC_060123.1 coordinate 184,500,512, forward strand.
GAATACAGTCTACGATCTATATCTAGTAGCTATGCTGTGGACGAGACGTTAAATATCCCTTCGATTTACGATAAACAGATATAACCCTTCCATTACTAGTATCGTATCTGAAAGGTAAATAATATAAAAAATTTCGATAAAAATTCCAACGCCAGTTGGACTGAACTCCGAGGCTTGTATAAACACATTACAAAGGTGAAGTGGTTAGGCTGACAGACGGCGTAAACGTGTGACCACCAACGCCCTTTCATGTGTACCTAAAACAGGTTAGTGAATGAAAAACCTTAAACAAAGCGCAATTGTGATAGAAAGTCTCCTGACTCCAAAGGGTGGTACACTGAGGACCGCCTATTGTGACGTAACCAGTAAACAGAAGAATGTGGTACATGCAGTGACCATGCCCCTCTTGTACCCCCCTCCCCTACAGGCCCTCTCTGACCGCGTGGTGTGTGTGTGTGTGCGTGTGTGTGTGTGTGTGTGTGTGTGTGTGTCATATTCATGGTTGTTGTTATAAACACATCAACATCATAATAATTTATTGTTTTGTGTTCATCACTTGTGTGTAATAATTTTATTGTGCTGCGCTGAGCAACGAACTGCCAGCATCCGTCGTCAACAAAAATGGTCTCAAATAGCGGTGCGTGATCTATTTTAAACAGTTGATGATTTACATATTTTAAATACTTCGACAAATTATTTGACACAACAACAGTTTATCAATATCTTAAAACTACTAGTTTCCGTAAAACAGACTATCCTCAGGCGTGAAAGAAGACGTTAATTACAGTTCGTATCTATAATCATGCTCATTCCCATGTAGATCAACGGTGTGCATTATGCAATATGCGATATGCGATATGTTTGCGAGGGTACTCTGACCTTGTCCTACAGCCGGTCAACTTATTGCTCGACACGTTGACTGCCAGTCTAAAAGTTATTTCGTACCTGACGACCTCGCCGCTGCGCCCATTGCTAGTTGACTCGTAGCAAATATGTACGATTTACGGGTCTTGGGCGTCAGGGACAGGTATAGTAAATTTTCTGGCCGTGGTGGAACAGAATTTTTATTTTCACGCATGGGAAAAACTAACATAAAAATGTGTACAAAAGTTCATACAAATATTTTAGCTTTAGACGTAAAATATATACATGTGTCACTAATGGTAATGAAAATAAAGGTTTTTTTTTTTACGATAATATATGTTGAAGCTCTCTTCCACGCAAAGAACCTGATTTTCTTCATAAATGGGACAGAAATACCACGATTCAGGCGTTTGTTTTGTTTCGTGCGCGGCTTTGTTGACCGCACTTTTTTTCTCCAAATAATGAAAGCTGCCACCTGTCCTGGTTTTCTTCTGAGTGTCTGGAATCTTATCCCCAGTCAAAGCCTGAATAAATTTTTCTCTCAAAGCTAGAGACTCGATACTCCTTCCCTGCTGCTTGACTATAAAACTGATGGGCATTATGCAGATAAATTTCCATTATTTGTAGAGCAAGCTTTTTCGGCCATCTATGAGTTAGTAGCAGTGCTGAATAATACAACAGCGTTTGTTCTGACCGATTGACACCTGCCATTCCGTTGTTGTAGTTTCTATGTTTGGTTTCAAGGCAACCAATCGATAAGTCCACTGGCATCTAAATTTTGTTTGTCTAATTTCAATCCCATATCTGGTGCATCTTGAGGAATGTCACTCTACTCATCAGTGTTGTACGTAGTGCATGCTAATGGACCAACCTGCTTGTGTTCTCCATTACATTCACTGTTATCTGCATGTGAGTCCTCACTTGAATACTCAAGTGGAGATGCTTGGCAGAGTTTTCCACCATCCGAGAATTTGTCCATAAACTCGTCCCATTCCAATTCGTTCAATTTAGCTAGCTGTTCACTCAATTTCTTGTTACTAGCCAGTTTACGAGGAAAATTGAACGCAGGTAACGATACTGGTGTGAATCATCTACAACGAAGACTGAACAACTACTAATACAGTTACAACAAAGACATGTATCGTATTGTCGAACATCTTTCGAAATACGCAAGCTTGTGACTGATTGTGATAACGAGTTATCTCGTACTTGGCGTCCGAGCTGAACTCTCGACGCCAACTACGAGATAACATATAGGCTCCACTTTTCCATCAAGAATTTTTTAAAGTTTCGGTGGTATAGATGGACTACAAATGAGATGACGAATCAAACTGTCTGAAGCGCTTGACATGGCTTGCAGTTTACTCATTTTGACCATGGCACTCAAGGTGTAAATACATTCGAATATATCAGATTCTCTTCCGATTTTTACAGTGTTATTACAGTTAAAATGTAAAGTCGATATAATTATAAATGATGGTGATTGGTCGGAGCCGGCCGCGGTGGCCGAGCGGTTCTAGGCGCTTCAGTCCGGAACCGCGCGACTGCTACGGTCGCTGGTTCGAATCCTGCCTCGGACATGGATGTGTGTGATGTCCTTAGGTTAGTTAGGTTTAAGTAGGTTTAAGTTCTAGGGGACTGATGACCTCAGATCTTAAGTCCCATAGTGCTCAGAGTCATTTTAACCATTTTTGATTGGTCGCATGTCCTGAAATTAATGTTCCCCCTCCCATTTTTTTTTTTTATAGCTGAGGACGGTCGGTTTGACCGGATCTAGTAGTTCCGACGTGCAGCCATTGTGTCGAGTCATGATTTTTCAAAAATTTTCTTGGTACTGTGCAACAATTTTTATTGATTCCCGCACGTGAGCAGTTGTCACCTGAGGATGACTGACGAGCCGAAAACAGACGAGCTCTGAAATGAATGAAATTGTTGTGAGACCTGATTGTATAATAATTGTATTGGTGTATAATAACCAAGGAATGAAGCTAAAGCTGGTAGATGACAAAACTGTTCTGCGGAATAGATCTTTCATACGGTCAGAAGGAATAGTAGTCTCATTTTTACGGGCTGATTACTTGCTTACTGTTCCTTCAGCTTCATTTGTGATCCATATCGTTGATCTCTCTTTTTTTTTTTTTTTTTTTTTTTTGGTTGGGGTGGTGATCAGGCGTCACATGTCATCAGCAAAACTTGTGGAAATGCCTGAAATCTGGAAGACGTGAATTTATTCCTGTGGAGTATGTAATCATGACTCGTGCCAACAAATTTTGTCCTTAGATTGATTTGCCGCACAGTTTTTGGTGTTACGTTACAGCTTCTTTTTGTGCAAGGTGTAGTAGGATAACGTTTTAAAAATTTGGGAAATGTAGATGATCTGATTTAGACCTTCTTTATGTAAGTGACGTGCAGCCGGAAATGTGAAATAAAATTTATACACAGTATGCATTTTCTACGCTTTGGTAGTCCAAATGAAACACAACAATACTGTATTTTAGAAAACGTTTATTGATAATACAGTACAATCGAATACTGTAAACCGAACCTGTGCTGACGTAGAGTAAATGTTCAGTGTGATGACGAGCAGCGTCGTTGCATAATGTGCAACGACGAACAATGCCCCGTTTCATTCTCTTTACTATTTCGTGGTCTGGTCTGATGGTATCATACGCTGTAAAGATGCGCTCAGTTACCTCAGATGCTATTCCTACTGTGTTGAGTACACAAGGGACTTTACGTAACAACAACCACCCCCCCCCCCCTCCCCCCGAGGAAGAAGTCGGGTGAGGTCAGCGGAGTGCAAAGGCCAGGGGACTGGGAATCCCCTTTCGCCGGCCGGGGTGGCCGAGCGGTTCTAGGCGCCACAGTCTGGAACCGCGCGACCGCTACGGTCGCAGGTTCGAATCCTGCCACGGGCATGGGTGTGTGTGATGTCCTTAGGTTAGTTAACTTTAATTAGTTCTAAGTTCTAGGGGTTGATGACCTCAGAAGTTAAGTCTCATAGTGCTCAGAGCCATTTGAACCATTTGACCCAATCCGCTTTCAACTATTTTTTACCTGAAGTTGGTCGTGAGAGATGCCTTGGTCTGACAATCAAAGTGTGCTGGATGACCATCGTTCTAAACCACAGACTGGCGCACAGTTGCTAGGGAACATCCTCCACAACTTAACTGAAGGCATTCTCCAGAAACTTCAAATACCATGCACCATTCAAACGATATGAGGAGATGTGTGGTCCAGCAAAATGTTCTTGGAGAACTTCAGCCCAAACGTTCACTGAGAATCTCGCCTAGTAACCTTCTGTGCAGGTAGTGTGTGGATGTTCAATAGCCCAGCGGTGGCTGTGGGAACTTTATTTCACACTTCCGGCTACAGATTCCTTATAATAAAACGCTCAAAATTTCATCCTCTACAGTATCTCTAATTTTTAAAGCGTTACTCTCTTACACCCTGTGTGTCATTCACTTGTTTTTCTGCACACTTCTGTCAATATGTTTCGTACCCATAAACATGCACGCGAAGATTTTGTTAGTACATAACGTTGCTCCGTCATGATAACTTACTTTAATATGCTTTGTTTCAGCATTCGATGCTGTACTTCTTCCACCATTACGAGCTGCCAGTGATCCTCCAGCAGGCTCATATCCAACACCTGCTGTTGCGGACTCAGCAGCAACAGCAACAACAGCAGCAGCAACAGCAGCCGCCGCCTACGCCACCACCTTCACCGCAGCAAGAGGCCCCTCCCTCACTGCAGCAGGGTTCTCAGGCGTCGCTCCCGCCACCGTCGTCTGCTGCTCCGGAGGCGGAATCGTCGACAGCTGCCGAAGGTGAGCTGACAGGCGCCGCAGGAGGGAGCGCGTCTCCGGCATCACAGCAGCGAGAGCAGTCCGCGGGCTCCGAACAGCGCGGGCCGGCAGCTGACAGTCAAGAAGTTTTCCCGCCTCGCGTGCAGACAGTCTCACAGAGTCTACAAGAGGTTGAGGAGGATCTTACGCAGTCTTTACAGGCGAGTACGTCTTCATCTGACGCAACCGGATATCAAACCACCATCTCAGCCAGTGAACGTGAAGAATCCACACAGTCGCCGCTTAATTCCTCAAAGTCATTGCACCGAGATGTAGGGGTGGAACAGCAGTCGAGTCAGTCGGGTCAAGGAGATACGGGGCAGCCGGATGCTCATGTCTCGTCAACATCTCCTACCGGAGACGGATCAGAAAATGACCAACGGCAAGTAGCGACCGGGCAGGAGCAGGATCAGTGACGACAGATTCCCATTGTACCTCTAACATAGTTCCTGTGCTGAATACAAGCAGGTGCTCGTCGTGCTGAATCACTTCTCCAGAAGACGGAACTTTCGGCTATGGGCAACACGGGAACTGCGACACTCTTCTCACAACTGAGTTGCTGTAAATACTCTGATGCTATTTGCTACAGTGACTTACCACGTGATACGTGGGAGCGTTAAAAGCAGGATATTTTGATAAAATCTGTGTGTGCGTAAAATTGTGACGTGACGTGATGTGATGCCCATGTGTGTTATTATCTGTGAAGACCACATTGTTATATGTACAGGTCTGATGTGATTTTTTTTTTTTGTATTGTACATATTTGAGGACTATATTCTCTGGAGACCTGTCTTGTTCGTATGTATTGCCCACGATGAAATTTTGGATCCTCAATGCCTGAAGACTGGCCATGTGATGGCTAACTGTTGACATATGTAAAATCATTTTATGGTTTTACATATGCCTACCCTTTATTAATCGCAGCAGACAGTGCAGTTTAGATGGTCATAAATGTTAGCACATCCTATCGCGTTTTTGTTAACATTTGCTCTGTACTTTCTGAAGTATTTTAACACTGAAAGCTGTGCTTCGTTGAAGGCAAGATTATGACGGGTACTTCAGTCACAGATGTCGGTGAGATCGAGACCTCTTAGCACCTATTCTACCACTCTGCACTGCGACAGCTGCTTTGTGTTTCTTTTAAATTGAAAATGCTCTATCACTTTTGCTGATCAAAATGGCACTTCAGTTAATGGGTCACGTACTTCGAAAAAATTATTGTGTTTACATATTTTGTGGTTCTTTTCGTAGGAAATAAGTGACTGATTCATGATATTTTAGATCTCCATTAATATGTACGAATATCTGTATTGATCAGTCTACCTTTGGCAGTTGATTTACAAATACTGTACATTAAAGAGAAATTCGTTTCTGCCATCAGATGTGCATGAAACATTTCGTTTAAGTATGTTTCTAAAGTAAGGCGCATGTTGTGAAGTCTTCTTGTTACAAAGTGTTAATATGTTAAACGAGAAGAATAAATTAAAGCTTTAATAATTCCTATTTACTTTAATGGTTGTTTTATGACATCGAATCAAGTGATCAACTGTGACATTTTACAGATTTTCTTTACTATCTTTATTTTTCTTGATATGTGAGCAAAAAATTGATATCCCATTTCTTGACTGGAAAATCAGCTCATATTCAGCACTCTGTGCTATTGAATGAGTACTGAGCTACTCTAATCTACACCGTCACATGGAATTTATTTATTTTTCTAAGAAACTGTCCGTTTGAATGTTCAATTCGGTAAGTACTATTTCTCCTACTTTCCGACTTTTCTGCTCTGGCATTCATAATAACTTATTGTAATCGTCTCTTATCGGCCAGTTTTTATTTCATTTCTTCTTCACAAGTTTCTATTTTAATGGGCTAGCTTTCTGTCACTTTTCGCTCAATTACCTCTACTGCAAAGTCATCCGAGTGCTGTTTATAGTAAAAATTTCGTAACTGTAGAATGTATGTATCAGTGTGAAAAGGATACTTATCGCTTGGGTTACAACGTCTTTCCGTAACATGTTTTCCTACTTTCCCTTCTGCCAACCTCGATAACGTCATTTTGCGTAGCGACGGGTCTCATAGACACAACAATTTTCTCTATAGACTATGAACATTATGCACATTACTCCACTGCCCTTCAATTGTTCAGCAAGAAATACTTACAGTAAGTCTCCCACCTTCACGTTTTTGTATCGGGAGCGATAATCTGATTCGACTGAAACTAAATTCATTGTTATGAATTTAATGGGGAATACTCGAAATTACATTTGCAATAATTTTTATAGGCGTTAGACGTAATTACCATGTTTAATGTTCAATGACAGTGTTAAACCTGCCACTTGTATTTCTTGTCAGGAGCTTCCATTCTATTATTAAAGCAGCATGGCAGTATTGGAACTACCAAGCCATTAAATTCAAGTTTTTTCCTCTAGCTATATTTAACAACTGGTCGCCACTCACTTTATGTTGGTGTAGTGTTTAGTACTGTCAGCTGCTGTGGTGGTCGCTCCGGGTTTGAGTCGTTGTGACCAATGTCTGTAACCAAACCCATTAAGCCCCATGGGAGCAAATGAGAAGCTAGTTTAACCAACAAGGAACGACAGTGACAAGTAAGTCGCCGAAGTTAAAATATTACATCCACCCATGATCTGTAGAGCTTTATTTCTTTCTTTCTGTATGCAAAAGCTAGTCATCAAAAATAGACTTTTCAAACAAGAATTCATACCTGGAAAATAATTTCAGTATGCAAAGGCATAGCCAATGTACAGTACACAATTTACAGTCGCATGTTTTACTGTCTCTCGTTAAGTGATTCACATGTATTAGCTTCCATCAGTTAATATTAAAATTGAAATCGAAAGATAATAAAACAGCAAACTATGGAGCACTTGATTTATCAGTTGTGATTGCGATACACATACAAACACACACAAAAATCAGTTCAAGGAAATGGTAAAAATGTTGCAGTCATGATCACATAAGAAATATAGCCATCTTGAAAGACAGTAGAAGCTCTCGTGACTTGGTGTGTCGACAGTGGTCCTTCGCATTTGTCCTTGCAATTTTGCAAGGTTTGTTGAGAAAGAGCAAGAAGTGGTTTCCTGGGCGCCTTACGTTTTAGCAGTGTATGACTATTACTCTACCGTTTAGGTGACAGTGGTGAGTGCAAGTGAAGTGTGTCGTGATATTGTTTTGGTGTTGTTGGTGGTGTCGCTTATGAGCATCATTATAATCGTCATGATAGATAGCCTATTCCTGTAGAGCAACACAAAGAATGCCGACGAACATACGACCCATCCGTCCGATGGTTGGACATAAACAGTGCCACACCCCCTCACTCTAAGAGGACCTGCAGAGAGGTTTGGAATTAACTCCAGCACACTGGCCTCAGTCAGGGGACCTGAAATTCACTCCGCATCCTCTCATCATCTTGATGGTCAAATGCTGTGGGAGAAAATTTTTTCACGACCATGATTCCAACCAATTATGTCTGAGCAGAACTCCATTGGACAAATGTGCTCGAGTTACTCCAGCAATGGGGGCTGTTTTGCTAGGCAAGTGGGCGCCAAAGGGCCTACCACTTATGTGCAGCATAGTTCAGGCCCAAGTATTCTGTGCACACGCCAGTTTTACTATCCTCTGCTTCTCAGTCTTGGGAAATGACGTATATTCTATTGTGAGCCTATGGGGGCTGCTCAGTGTACCCTTATGATGCTAGTGAGACCCGTAACTGATGTCCTAATCAGTAAACAGATAGCCCCACCTATGGAATCATGTAAAATTAATTAATGAAAAGTCGAGCAGCGGAAGCTTCTGCAATTTGGGGCGACAATATGGGTTGCCCTATCAAACACGGCAAATGGGACCATAGCTCACGTAGATATATTAAAGAAGAGTTTCATCATGTTAAGGAATGAAACTAAAAGCTACACTTAAGCTAAATTTGCTACAAAAATGCAAAAGGTCGTTAATAAACATGGACTGAATCTACAACCAGCGTAGAATGCGCGGTGAACCAGTAAGATGTCAAGACCTTGGCATGAGTGGGTGGAAAGAGGATTGCGAATAAAATTATTAAGAGTCCCCACGTAACCCAATGACTGCCAATGTAACTAATCATTGGGTTTGAAGACCATACCAGAAATAAGACTCAAAGTTGTATGCAAGCACCAGTTCCCTCGTCTCAGTCAGGTTAGCTACCAGTGTGAGTTCAGTTAAGCCAAAACAATCTAGAAATAAGTAAATTCTAGGTCCCCTCGTCACGATGTGCGCAGCTGCTGTATTTTCTTACCACACGTACATGTCGTAGCGTGTGACTAGCGTGGCAGCCGTGGACTCTTAACGCTGCTCACCGCATTTGCATCCTTATTGCGAGTGTGTCCAAACTCTGCAAGACGCTGGGCTCCAAAGGCGAAGAGTTCTCGGTGTCCGCTTAAGATGAGGTGCTGTCTGTGCTTGCCCAAGAAGTGTGTCTACGCTCGCCATTATAGAAATTGTGCTGGTTCTGCCATCGTCGAAAACTCTCTAGGCAATTACGGAAAAGAATGCGAACACCAGGCAACAAAAACTTCGGAAATGTTACCAAAATTTCTTTCCTTACGTATTTCGATCTGATTAATCAATGATGTTAACTGTCTGTAAAGTGCGAGCAGAAGCTCGAAGTTCTTTCTCTCCAAAAGCGTATCATTCTATCCTCGCAAATGAGAGGAGAGGTTTGTACACAGAGGTGACGCCTTTCCTCCGGCCACCAAATGATTTTCTTGAGCTAATCAGCGTCTGGAGAGAACTGGGGCCTTCTTTCTTTTCACACAGCTTTCTTACATATAAAGCCACGGTGCGGACGGCTAAGAGAACGCCTGATCAAATCTGCTGTCCCGACTAGCTGCTGGGCTAGTAATGCACCACTTTAAGTTATCGAATAAATCATTGCTTCCTTTGCTGATGGCCGATGAAGCTCTCAATTTAAATGTGCAATCAGCACACAGGTAAGTAACCATAATAAAAGTCTGACGTGGCTACGTCAAATATTTTGGGCGAGATAATTAATTTAATTACACTACACGCAGTACACGAGCTCTGAACTTGCCCTTTGGAGATACGCTATCGATATAGTTTTATAGTTATTCAGTTGAAACTTCTCACATCTTTATGATTATTGCGGATCTCCCTTCTACTTAAATTTAAACATCCTAGCTTTATTTATTCGCCTACTTAATCTACACTCCTGGAAATTGAAATAAGAACACCGTGAATTCATTGTCCCAGGAAGGGGAAACTTTATTGACACATTCCTGGGGTCAGATACATCACATGATCACACTGACAGAACCACAGGCACATAGACACAGGCAACAGAGCATGCACAATGTCGGCACTAGTACAGTGTATATCCACCTTTCGCAGCAATGCAGGCTGCTATTCTCCCATGGAGACGATCGTAGAGATGCTGTATGTAGTCCTGTGGAACGGCTTGCCATGCCATTTCCACCTGGCGCCTCAGTTGGACCAGCGTTCGTGCTGGACGTGCAGACCGCGTGAGACGACGCTTCATCCAGTCCCAAACATGCTCAATGGGGGACAGATCCGGAGATCTTGCTGGCCAGGGTAGTTGACTTACACCTTCTAGAGCACGTTGGGTGGCACGGGATACATGCGGACGTGCATTGTCCTGTTGAAACAGCAAGTTCCCTTGCCGGTCTAGGAATGGTAGAACGATGGGTTCGATGACGGTTTGGATGTACCGTGCACTATTCAGTGTCCCCTCGACGATCACCATTGGTGTACGGCCAGTGTAGGAGATCGCTCCCCACACCATGATGCCGGGTGTTGGCCCTGTGTGCCTCGGTCGTATGCAGTCCTGATTGTGGCGCTCACCTGCACGGCGCCAAACACGCATACGACCATCATTGGCACCAAGGCAGAAGCGACTCTCATCGCTGAAGACGACACGTCTCCATTCGTCCCTCCATTCATGCCTGTCGCGACACCAGTGGAGGCGGGCTGCACGATGTTGGGGCGTGAGCGGAAGACGGCCTAACGGTGTGCGGGACCGTAGCCCAGCTTCATGGAGACGGTTGCGAATGGTCCTCGCCGATACCCCAGGAGCAACAGTGTGCCTAATTTGCTGGGAAGTGGCGGTGCGGTCCCCTACGGCACTGCGTAGGATCCTACGGTCTTGGCGTGCATCCGTGCGTCGCTGCGGTCCGGTCCCAGGTCGACGGGCACGTGCACCTTCCGCCGACCACTGGCGACAACATCGATGTACTGTGGAGACCTCACCCCACGTGTTGAGCAATTCGGCGGTACGTCCACCCGGCCTCCCGCATGCCCACTATACGCCCTCGCTCGAAGTCCGTCAACTGCACATACGGTTCACGTCCACGCTGTCGCGGCATGCTACCAGTGTTAAAGACTGCGATGGAGCTCCGTATGCCACGGCAAACTGGCTGACACTGACGGCGGCGGTGCACAAATGCTGCGCAGCTAGCGCCATTCGACGGCCAACACCGCGGTTCCTGGTGTGTCCGCTGTGCCGTGCGTGTGATCATTGCTTGTACAGCCCTCTCGCAGTGTCCGGAGCAAGTATGGTGGGTGTGACACACCGGTGTCAATGTGTTCTTTTTTCCATTTCCAGGAGTGTGTCTTGCTTCCTTAATTTTTAAGATAAAAACCAGAAAATCATGAATTTGAACTAAAATTTTAATTTGTGAGATCCAGAATACTGTTTCTACTAAATTATTATGCAAAAGGAATCTAAATATAAATTTTTAAGTTTCTAGCTCTTTTCTGTTGCGCCAATGATTTTTACAGAAAAACGTCCAAATTTCGAAAATGGTTAAAGTTATTGAACTGATATTCAACACACATTGATTTAGTATTACTCCTGACATGCTAGAAACGTTTCAGGTTATTTACTTGATTTTTAAAGTATTCCGCAACATTTATGACGTCAGAGCTAGTTACAGCGGACTAGGCTGACACACAATGGAAAGACTGATGTGAATTTTGTAAGGCTTGAGTATACTGCTTCCCTACAAATTAGAGGTAATTTAGAGTTTCAGAGGAAGCATTAGACAATGACTGAAAAGAAGAGTGGAAAGGAATACAGTAAAAGACCAATGGGTAACTTCGAGAGATGAAATAGTGAAGAACAGCAGAGGATCAAACAAGTAAAAAGACAAGTCCAAGTAGAAATCCTTAGATGACACAGTAAATATTGAATTTAATTGATGAAAGGAGGAAATATAAATATGCAGAAAATGAAGCAGTCGAAAGGCAATACAAACATCTATAAAATGAGATTTACAAGATCTGCTGAATGGCTAAGTAGGAGTGGCACGAGGACTAATGAAAGGATTTAAGTACCAGAGGAAAGATAGATACCATGTACAGGAAAACTGAAGATGACTTTTGAGAAAAGAGAAGCAGGTGTGTGAATATCAAGAGCTCAGACAGGGAACCTATCTGAAGCAAAGCTGAAGTCTGGAAACACTATATAGAGGGTCTATACAAAGGAGATGAACCTGCAGGCAATATTACAGAAACAGAAGAAGACATAGACAAAGATGAGATGGGAAAGACCGAAGTCGAAACAAGACCCTGGAAGTAGACGACAGGGTCAGAACTACTGACAGCTTTGGGAGAAGCAGCCATGACAAAACCCTTCCATCTGGTGTCCAAAATGTATGAGACAGGTGAAAGAAATACCTTCACGCTTCAAGGATAATGTAACAGTTCCAATTCCAAGGAAAGCAGGCACTGACAAGTGTGAATATTATCGAACTGTCAATTGAATAAGTCATGGTTGCGAAATGTTAATACGAATTATTTACAGAAGAATGGAAAGACTGGTAGAAGATGACCTTGGGGAAGATAAATTTGGATTCCAGAGAAATATAGGAACACTGAGGTGGCACTGACTCTACGGCTGATTTTAGAAGATACGTTAAGGAAGGGCAAACCTACGTTTATAGCTTTTGTAAGCTTAGAATATGCCTTTTACAATGTTAACTGGAATTCTCTCTTAAATGCTGGAGGTATCAGAAATAAAGGCAGCGAAAGGCTCTTTACAACTTATACAGTAACCAGACGGCGGTTATAAGGGTTGAGGGGCATGAAAGGGAAGCAGTGATTGAGAAGGTTTGTTGCCTATCCATGATGTTATCCAATCTGTACATTGGGCAAATAGTAAAGGAAACCAAGGAAAGATTTGGAGTAGGAATTGAACTCCAGGGTGAAGAAATAAAAGCTTTAAGGTTTGCTGACGACATTGTAATTATGTCAGAGACAGCTAAGGACTTGGAAGAGCAGTTGAACGGAATGGACAATGTCTTGAAAGGAGAATATAAGATGAACAGCAACAAAAGCAAACCAAGGATAATGGAATGTAGTAGAATTAATTCAGGTGAAGGAATTACATTAAGAAATGAGATGTTTAACGTACTAGATGAGTTTTGCTATTTGGGCAGCAAAATAAATGGTCCTGATGATGGCCGAAGAAGAGGGGGCATAAAATGTAGACTGGAAACGGCAAGAAAAGCGTTTTTGAAGAAGAAAATTTTGGTGAAATCGAGTATAGATTTAAGTGACAGGAAGTCTTTTCTGAAGCTATTTGTCTGGAATGTAGCTATGTATGGAAGCGAAACAAGGACGATCATCGATTTAGATAAAAAGAGAATAGAAGCTTTCGAAATGTGTTGCTGCAGAAGAATGCTGAATAAAATTGTGGTGAAAGACATATGTGGCACAACATGGCTAAAAGAAGGGGTAGGTTTACAGGATACACTCTGAGAAATTAAGGGATCATCAGTTTAATATTGGAGGGAAGTGCGTGGTTTAAAAATCGTTGAGGGAGACCAAGAGATGAGTACAGTAAGCAGATTCAGAAGATGTAGAATGCAGTAATTATGTGGAGATGAAGAGGCTTGTACAGAATAGAGTAGCGTGGAGAGCTGCATCAAGCTAGTCTTTGGACTGAAGACCAAACCAACAACAGTTTCGACCGGATGCCATCTGTTGTTACGTCCCGCGAACGACCCTGTACTTCAGCTAAGTGCAGCGGCGACCGCTTCTGCACTCAGCGCGTTCAGAAACGAACACATTTGCAAATCAGTATCCCAACCCAGCGCGGAAATGTTCCCCGGCAGCTCGCGTAACTTCCTAACAGAAAGAACAAGCGCCATTGTGTATAAGACTGAACAGAAACTAAAGGGATTCACAGTCACTATAATAACTCACACTTATGTGCATATCCAAGTGCACCACTCTTATTATGACTATACTGGGGTCTTCTGCTTTAAATAATGAGTGATAATTAGGCTACATGCCAGTTTGTCAAAAACTGACAGATAACCACAGTGAAGGCTGGTATGTTCCATGCAGGCTATTACTAACAGACTTTTTCCTTCTGCGGTTCACCAACATGACCTTAGGAGAAATAAATCTTTTGTATGTATCTGGCCATGATGCCTGGCAGTTGCATCTTCTCCAGAGGGACATCGCAGAAACAAGCACAAGCCTGCAGCTCCGTGTTGCTCCGATTCTGACATCTTAGATAGCTACGTTCTTTTCTCCCCAGGTAAGCATTTGTAGATAAAATAAATATGGACAAAATGTATGCTTCCATTTATGAATCATACGTATTATAAAAGAACCACTTACATATCAAAGGGATAGGGTTCAAATGGCTCTGAGCACTATGGGACGTGACATCTGAGGTCTTCAGTCCCCTAGAATTTAGAACTACTTAAACCTAACCAACCTAAAGACATCACACACATCCATGCCCGAGGCAGGATCGAACCTGCGACCGTAGCGGTCTCGCGGTTCCAGGCTGTAGCGCCTAGAACCGCTCAGCCACCTCGGCCGGCAAAGGGATAGGGGCGGGGTGAAAAAGATGTGTAGCCCACGACAAGCACATACCAGAATTTACTCACCTAATATTTGAGAATGCAGCAAACTTATAACACAATTTCGACACTTTACAACAGTTTTTCTCACTGGCATCCCATACGAAAGTTTATCACTCACTACATTTTCAATCTCCCCTGCAGCTAACCTGCCGCATCAGGCATGTACTGTCGCATCATGCACGATGATTTAATTTATTACTTCTTTACTATTGTTCGCGACACATTTTGCAGACATATTCACACATACCGCTGGATGTACCTGTTGTACGACACACAGTTCAGTACATAAGATGTCTTAAACATTGAGCCGTGTGAAAGTGAAACTGAAGGATAAAATTTAAACAGGTGAAATTTGTGCACAAATATGTGTGAAATACGTTAAATGTGTGTGAAATATAAGTGAAATAGGCATACACGGTTGAAACTGCAGGTGGAAAATGCTCCTAAATCCCAACAATTTGAACCATGTTACTTACTATCTGGAAAGAAGTACTATGGGGGTAAGAACCAGCAACTTCCTATTGAGGAGAGTGAGGAGACGAGAGGGATACGGGAAGGAGGGAATGGACGCGGATAGGTGGGAGGTGGAGGTGGACAGGGGGAGTGTGAGATGGACAGGGAGGGGGAGGAGGAGGAGATGGACTGAGAGGGTGGGGGGGGGGGGGGAGGAGATGGACAGAGGGAGAGGGAACGAGGAGATATACTAATAGAAGATTAGAATAAATACGTACGTGGGCAAAGCCAGGTAATCAGCTAGTCTAGATTTAGACTGAACATTGGCAGATACATCTGTTCTACAGTTAGTTCGTTGTTGCATATTTTTGATTTCGTGTTCTCATGCGGAAGGCCGCTAGTACAGATCACAAGAAGTTTTCTGTGATAAGCTATGTATTCTGAATTGACTGTCTCTCTTTTCTACTTACTACATGTAATCAAAAGACATATACTGAGTGTTCAAAGTGAATCTGTCTTTGCCTTATATTCATCATCTGCATCACTTGATGTCATGGATGAAAGAAATATTGGCCACTTGCGATGTCATGTGCTCCTAGTCAGGAACACACGATAAAAGCAAACAATAACTAAGAAATTGTGCATCGGTTGAAACTTAGATACTATAAATGCGTACTGTGAAGTGGTTGATTTTTATCTCTGAAGATTCCATGACTCTCAGTATGAGATGAAACTAGTAAAGAGAGTGGCGAAACAATGGATGGCAGGGGACAGATTTGTCATGATATGTAAGGAGATGAATCAGGCTATGAAGCTGAGGAAACTATATACATTTCGGATGATGAGGAAAATATAAATTGCAAAGTGGAGTAAAATGACAGAGATAAATGGTCAGAAACAAAGAATTATTTTAACTTCAAAATACGTTAGTTCACTCAAAACTAGGGAGAAATCAGAAAACAGCATGAACCAACGGAAAATTAAGCAAAATAAACGAAAACTTGCGATACAATTATGGCAGTAGGGCCAGACCAAAGATGAAACTCTTACCATTTGTACTGGAATGCAGGACATGAGGGGCCTGATGTACTCTGTTGCATCAAAGGAGAACACTGATATTATCTAGTCGTCCACCCATCTGATGTCTTCTACTGGTGTTCTTGTCCCTGCTCAGAAGTACCACTTATTCCATAATCCATTGTTCACACGATACCCAGTTCATGTATGTAACACTTACTATGATTCTGCAGTATGAATTACAAGGGCCATTCAATAAATACTGCAAAACATTTTTTTCTGAAAGCAGGTTGGTTTTATTCAGGATTCCAGTACACTATATCATTTGACACACTTTTGGCTAAAAAAAAACCTATTTTTAAACTGTCTCCGTTCAGTGCGATAGCCTGACGCCATCTTACTGACAAGTCCTGTATGCCTGCACAACACCATTCTACAGCCGATTTCAGAGCCAATGTTTTGTTGCATCAATAACCTTCCTGTCATCCATGCACTGGTCCCCAAGGAGTGCATCCTTCATTGGCCCAAATAGATGCAAGCCATGGAAGGTGCGAGGTCGGGGCTCTACGGCGGATGAGGAAGAACAAACCAATCAAGTTTCGTAAGTTCCTCTCGGATGCGCAGACTTGGTGAGGCGTTGTGTTATCATAAGGAAGGAGAAGATATTTTTACTTTTGTGGCGATGAACTCACTGAAGTTGTTTAATCGTGTGTGACGATATTCGTCAAAAAATTGTCATGTGCAGCCTCATAACGCACAGAAATTCTGCACAGACAGTCCTTCAGTGCTCTTTATGGTCTTCTGTTAGGCAGTGAGGAACCCAGCGGGCACGCGCCTTTGGGAACTGCAACTGGTGGATGTGTGTGTCAGCACTACCAACAGAGACGTCCAGGTATGTGGAGAGGTGTTTGATTGTGATCTGTCAATCACCTCGAATGACTGTGTCCGCACGTTCCAACATTGCAGGAGTGACAGCTGTGTGGAGCCGTCCAACACATGGGAGATCGGAGAGCTTTGCGCGACCTTGTTACAATGATGGTAGACGCCTCGCCCAGCGACTCACTATGCTTTTGTTTACTGCCAAGTTTCCATAGGCATTCTGCAAGCGTCTATGAATGTCTGCGATGCTCTGATTTCCTTCCAAAAGAAACTTAGCGACAGTACTCTGCTTGGAATGCACCCCCTTCACAGATGTCATTCTGAAGGCAATGCACAGCACCGCTAACTATTGGAACTTCATGAAACTATAGGGGCTGAAGTGGGAATATTCCACGATGTCCCACAACAAATTCTTCATTGTTTCAACGAAAATCGCCTGAGAAAAAAAGTGTTGCTTTACTTATTGCGCCCTTTAAACTGAACTGTACCATATGACCCCATGTTAGCAACTCGCTTGATCAGCACGAATCACTTCGCTCGGCGCGCATTTTTTGGCTGGAGCGGATGGTGCACGAAGTACTTCATCCGCTTTATCGTTATTCTAATTTGACTGAAAGCAGTTATTAAAATAAAATCTGATGTGAGTGGGTGATGGCTTACTATTGTGAGGATGATTAGATGATTGTCAATTAAATCTGAGTTATATTGTTAGAAAAATTACAATAAACGGAAATTAGATATTAGAGATGCTGGTCCAAGGGTAGCCCCTAAATCTTCTGTTGTGGTGGGGAGTCAGATTATCTGGTCGCTAAACTGGTGGAATTTCTCACAGAATTGGTAGCCACAGTGTCATCTGTTGCTTGAACCTCACTTCACTTCTTACATCACACATCTGCTAATGCAGTCTCAACTAAATTATGAAGTGGGGCTTGAAGTTTATTATGACTGTACCTAAAGCCATAAATAATGCACACCATTGTGAGAGGGATGAGACGATTAGCAATACCACTTTAGTCGAAAGGCGTCAAGATACTGTCTATGAACAGCTTGAATGAAATTTAACATTTTGAGAAGTGAGAAGGAGCAATCTGTTTTACTTGGTAAAAAGCTTTCTATAGCCAAAATCGCATCAATACTTAATTATTGTCGACAACCGTTTTAGATTGTTTTTGCTATCATTCTCTGGTCTTCAACAATTTTTGTCGCAAAATGTATTCATTAGGCACTGAAACCTCATGCCAAATTGTCTTACTAGTTCGTAATAGTAGCAAATTATGCAAAGATTTGTCAAAAATAAAAGGGTTAGAATCGAAAAGCAACTTGTGTACACTTTCATTACCACATATGTAGCACTCACAGATGATTGTTATGTCTTAAAATACACAATCTAAATGAAATGTACAAGAGCACATCTGTTCACACAATAGCACATTGAAGGACCAATAAATAAGACATGTCAAGCTGATGCAAAGAGATGTGTTATTGACAACATTCCATTGTATTTTATGTTGTTTAAGACCAGAAAAGTAGGCAAAATTAGGCAAAAACAAAGGAATGAAACTATACTTAATCATTATATCGTATCATAGCCCAGTGAGATTTTGTGCACTGGTATGCTTCGTAACCAACCCTTCTACACATACCACAGGCATCTGACACTATATGAATGCATGGCAAGTAAAGTCTAGGCAAACTACAGTAAGGACACCTCAATGGCTGCAAGTAAACTTCTCTAGCGTTCCCTTAGAACTGAGACAACTCTGTAGGTTCCTGTGGCCTGATCAGTGACACTTCTAACGTACTGTGGTGGTTCATGTGTCTCTACATGGACATTATAAAATACAGATCAAGAAAACAAACAAATATCAGTCACAACACTGTATTGTTACAAACTTCACCTCTGTAGAGGAATGTTGGACAAGGATGGAAGCTGTCAGGATGTGCTGTATTAAAACTTGTCCTAGTTTCGAAATGATTTATTATACGCAGCTACAGTGCCCCCTTGCTCTCAGTCTGCGTCACCAGGTCCTGCAATGCTGAGGACACCACTTTGCTGTCTGCAAAACGGCTTGGCACAGAATGGCTGCCTCAGCGACCCATGCAGCGCACTGCTGTGTGTCGGTCTTGTATGGCCATGGAGTTGTGACGACGTCAGGATGCGCCAGCATTTGACTCAGCAGTCTCCATCCCTGCTGCCTCAGCTGTGCCCACTGGGAGCTGCAAGGTGGCTCGCAGCGTGCTTCCTCGCCAGCATGGCTAAGATGGCGGTGACAACAAGCACCCGTGGTCCGGCATCAGAATCTGCTGCCCTCGGCTTGGGATGTCTCCGGCGTGTGTTGGGAGCCAACAAGGCTGTTTGCAGTAGCGAGCCGTGGCATGGCCTGCCGCTGGTGGCTGCGGACCCCACGTTGGCCTCAGAGGGTCGAACCAGCGACCTGCCGTGGACTGGAAGGCTGGCGCCCCATCTGCTGCTGCATGTAGCCAGTGGTGTGACACGCCCGTCCGTCCAGTAGAGCTGTCGGACTTGAATGCCTTGTTAGTGAACTGGCGCCTATTTATACACAGCTGTGGGCCTCTCTTTTGCTAACGCATCACTTCGAGTCATGTACTCATAACACCCAGGTTGGCCCAATGGGCCCCCTTGTGCCTGTAACTTGTGCCATGCAAACCGCTGCGTTTACTCTTTTCAGCAGGTCTATGGCACTATGGCCTCCATTCTACTTTGCAACAGCTGGTAGCGTAACTTACTGTCAACATGCCCACACCTGACTGTAACTTGTACGCTCCGAAATATTGCACCGAAGCTAACCTTTTCCTATCTTAAACGGTGGTGCCGCTACAATATTCCCCCCTTCAGAAAGACTCGGTCCTCTGGGTCGACCTCTAACTACTCTTTAACTTTTTGCGTACTTATGACATATTTACAACTATTATTAGAAAACTTAGATGTGGTGTAGTCCTCTTAAAACAGATGACATGAAACAAAACATGAAAATTCCTTACTAGATGACCACTCCACTTAATGTTCGATCAAGCCCTTACCTAACCATCTTATGCCCTCGGTATCCAATCTACTGGGACTTTGACTACTGTGGTACCCTCTTGGAATTGGCTCTCCACATGATCAGAATGAAAACAACATACAACAAAGTTAAGGCTGCAGTGGCACTTGGCACAGAGGTGCTCAAAACGATCGTTACTTGTCATTGCCTTTCCCTGTATTGAGTGACGTGCTGCAGAAGCTGTTCGGCTGATATGCGCCCCTCTTGCTCTGAAATGAACTGGTTTATGGATCTCAACAGACATGACTCAAGAGTTTGATTTAACAAGGTCAGATTCTGCCTCGGCAAAACTCTAAAGTTGATTCTGGCCAGTACAACTGTGGCTGTGTAACATTCAATTACGCGACTCCTGAAATTTCCACTGGCAGGTGGAAGGTTGGTCCTATTATGTTACATGAAGTTCTGTTGATTAAAATTCCACTCCACCCGAGCTCCATACGTTTTGCTTCTGCAGATACTCCATGCTCGAAACATCCTGCTACTACTATCAAATTTTCGTAGGTGGAGAAGATCCAATCCATCCCAATCCATTGCAAGCTCAATTTAGGCTCCATGATGTCCCTAAGACAGTCTATTTCTTTCCTCCTCGTTAACAATAACTGCACCATGCACTTGTCCAGATTGGTTCTTATCACCCTGGCTGGACATACCATTACGTTTGCTCTATGGCAGCTCCATGATTCCTCCCTTGTAATCTCAGCGTACTGGCTGTTAACTGCCGAGATCAGTAGTACCTCCTCAGTTTTTACTTCTACAAACTTGCTCAATGCTCCCCTTCTCAGCGACCTGAGAATGGGGCACCATCACCCTTCCTCCCTCTTCAAAAAGACTGCTGCCCCTAGCAGGCTTACAGTACTCGAAAACACATACAACATATGCAAAAACAATGCTTAATTAATCTACGCAAACCCCATGATACATAACAAAAGAACAAAAAGAACTAAAAATACTCCACTACTTTCTGGAAAGCATACAGTACATCATGCTGTACTCTATCTTCCTGGTTTTCTCTGCGCTGAACACCTCTGTTCACTCTCTCTTTCTTCCTCTTCCCTTCCTGTGACATGCCCGGAATCACATTCGGACAACTCTTGAAGGGCCACAACTGCCCCATGTGTACTATTCTTGTTCTAGTTGACAGCTGAAGCTTAACACTAACGGGGGATTTGGTTTCAACTACTTGGTGTGGCCCCTGATACCTCATGACGAACTTCTTCATTTCCCTTTTGACGTGTAGGGGCTGGATAGCGTTACCCGTTGCCCTACTCTATACTGTGGTGGACTTCCTTTCCGCTTCACTGCATCTTTCTGCCTTTCCAAAGCCTTCGTATTCGGCTTTTGTACCCATTTCCAAACATCTCGAATTGTTCTCGCAAATTGGCGTACAGATGCACCGGTCCTTTCTTTCTGTAGCTTCGCTAAATCAAACGGTGACGGCAGTTTTCGACCGTACACTACCTCATACGGAGACAAACCAGTATTGGTATGGACTTTTGCACTGTATGCGCATACAGTATGCTTCAAATACTCGTCCCACTGACGATCATGAGAATCCACATAAAAACTCAGCATCTTCCTGGTTATTCTATGTACCCATTCTGTCCTTGCATTCACCTGTGGATGCAGTGCACTCGTCCTCAGCTTCTTTATGTTCAACAAGTTACACAGTTCCTTCATTAAATCCGACATGAACTTGGTCGCTTGGTCAGTAATTATTGTCCCTGGGACACCAAACTTCAAAATCCAGTTATTTACTAATGCTTGCACGACCAATGCTGCCTGTTGATTTGGCATAGCCACCATCTCCACATACCTCGAAAAATGGTCTGTTATTGTCAGAACGAATCTGTTCCCCAATGGTGTTTGGCTGAAAGGTCCTAAGACATCAATCCCCAACATAGAGAATGGGCATGTTGCTTCCGGTAATCGTTGTAACTGTATCTGTTTCCAACTTAAATCTACTCTCTGCCTGCATGGTATACAATTCTTGACATACTAATCTACATCTACTTTCCTACCTCTCTACCAATACCTTTCTGCCACTATCCTATTCATCGCTCTACACCCTCTATGATCAGATAACATGTGATCATGTGCTTCCTTTAAAAACTCATCCCTCAGCTTCACTGGCACTATTACCCTTCGTCCTAACTTCATTTCCCTGCACAGAAGTGTGTCATACATATTAAATTTTGGCTGTGTCTGATACAATTTACACTCATTGTCAGCGCCCTGTAATTCTTATCACACTGTTACGTCATAACCTATGACTTCTACTTTTGCCACCTTTCTACTCAGTGCATCCACATTACTGTGCTTCTTCCTAGGCTTGTGCACCACCTCGTAGTTGAATTCACTAAGCCTCACAGCCCACCTAGCGAGCCTAGTGGATGGATCCTTCAACCCCAACAACCACCTCAACACAGCATGATCTGTCACTACCCTAAATCTTCTCCCATATTAATAACATTTAAAATATGTGATTCCATACATTGCACTAAGCATCTCCCTCTCTGTTGTTGAGTAATTCCCCTCTCCTGCATTCAACTGCCTAGACGCATAGCCTACAGGATGTTCTTTCTCATCAGTTCCCTGACTAAGAAAGCACCCTTTTACTTGATTCGATGCATCGCATGCTAGAATAAATTCCTTTTCAAAATCTGGAAACGCAAGAACCGAACTTGATATTAATGCTTCTTTCAGTTTGTCAAACGCTTTCTGACACTCTTCTGTCCACTCAAATTACACACCCTTCCGTAACAGTCGCGTCAATGGCTGTGCTAAATCTGCAAAACCCTTCACGAACTGTCAATAAAACAGCAAATTGCGACGAATGATTGCACTTCCTTAACGGTTTTCGGCTCACGAAAATCCCTTATAGCCTGTACCAACCTCGGTTCTGTTCACACCCTGTCCTTACTGATATGACCTAAATATTTCACTTCTTCCTATGCGAAATGAAGCGTTAAACGAGCTGCTCTTAACCTCATAAAGACTTCCCTTAACCACTGTATATGCTGCTCCATAGTACTTGAAGACACTATAATGTTATCCAAATAGACAAGACACTGCCGTGATTTCAAACCCCTCAACCCACTGTCTAGCAACCTCTGAAACATTGCTGGAGTGTTTTTCAAACGGAATGGCGTTCTGATGTAATGGTAATGGCCTCCTGGAGTAGAGAAAGCAGTTTTTGGACGATCCTCTGGAGCCATCTCTAACTGATAATAACCACTTGTCAAATCCATTGTAGAAAAGTACTGGCACTTTCTTAAGTGATCCAGAATCTCTGATACGTTTGGAATGGGTTATGCGTCTGTTACTGTGTCTTATTATTGAGGTATCAGAAGTCATAGCAGAACCTGTATTTCTTAGATCCATCCATAGATTTTTTAGGCACAACAACAATGCCCACTCCCCAGCAACTAATGCTGTGGTCAATAATACCGTCTGCAAGCTGCTGCTCAATGAAATCCTCCACAATTGGTTGCAAATAGCTTGGTATTCTGTATAGTTTATGGAAAACAGGTGCTTCGTTCCCTGTTGGTATCCTATGTTGAACTAATGGAGTTGCTGGTAACAGTCCTTGTGGAAAAAACAAATCCTTAAATTCCCACAATAATTCTTATATATGCTCTTTTTCTCCTCCTTTCAAATGCTTAACTTTGTTACGCAATGCCGTTCTATTGGCAGTTATTGGTTGATCACTACACCTACCTCTCGAACACCAGTCTTTGTCATCTGGCACATCGAAATTTGCTACTAATACTCCTTTTCTCAAATTAGCGTGTACAGCGCTAAACTTATCCATGTTCACAGGGACCACTCGCCCGTCATTTCCCTCTTGTACGTGTACAATGCTACATTTCACAAAACAACGTAATGGATCCAAAAATTCATTATCCTCCAATGATTCACTACCACATACCGCACCCATAGGTAGATTTGACTCTACACTCAGCCAAAGCGACTTCCCAGTGCCACTGGGCACACACTCATGTGATTTAAGCCTTAATGCTAATGTATGCTATTCAATTGGTTTGTTTATTATGAGGAATGCCTCTCGCGACAGCTGTGCATCGACAGCAATTTCGCCTAACTGAAATAACATTCCGCCAAGTTCCACAGTTCGTTGTCCAAGGTCAATTCTGACATGATGTTGATGCAAGAAATCTACTCCTAGGATCACGTCATAGCCCTCACGTACCCATGGTACTACCTCCATGCATGCATCAAATCGGACTTTCCCTATGCGAAAGTCAACTGTCACTGACCCCAAAGGTGTGACCTCCATATCCCCCACTCCACACAACCTATAACGTGGTGGGTCTAACTGCTTTTGTCCCATTAAACTCTTGGATCCTAACATTGAACACCTCTGCATACATATTTGTAGCATTGAAATTAAATGGGAGCTTCCTTAGGTGGGTATTTGGCCCCCCTCTGCCATTTAATGACTGTCCACCTCTATTAACTCCACTTCTCCATCCTCCACGCTACTGATTTCCACCCCTTTATTCCTCGGTGACTGGGTACATTGCCTCTGCATGTGTCCTGTACGACCACACTTATAACATTTCATACCTGCTGTAAACACTGTTTTTCTATCACGTACCCCCATTGCCACGTCTATTTCCTCATGTTGAATTGCCAGCTGAATGGCCAAATACAAATCTTTTGGAGTCTCTTCACACACTTTCCGCGACATATGCGCTGGTAACCCCCTAAAAAATACATCAAGTGCTCTTTGCTGTCTCAAAACAAAACATTTAAGTACTAGAATAACCTGTCTTCCTACAGCTCCGTATCATCATACTCATTATCATCATACACCAATACAAAAGTAATCAAATGCCCTGAAAAACATCTCATTGCCCCAAACACACTCATATTCTGACAAAAAAAATTGCCTACGCAAAACATCTAAAATGACCGTCCAGGAGCCATACTCAAAACACAAACAAAAAAGAAAGAAAGAAAGAAAACGTCCAACACAAAAAAAATTGTGAACACCTACCACATTTTGTGACTGTAATGCAGGTGGTGGGCTTGAACATTGTTGTGTACAGACGATGCCCGCTATTTTGACACCAAATGTAGAGGAATGTTGGACGAGGATGGGAACTGTCACGATGCGCTGTATTAAAACTTGTCCGAGTTTCCCAAATGATTTATTATTTCCAGCTAGAGTGCCCCGTTCCTCTCGGTCTGTGTCACCAGGTCCCGCAATGCTGAATACACCACTTCACTGTCTGCGAAACGGCTTGGTACGGAAAGGCTGCCTCAGAAACCCGTGCAGTGCACTGCTGTGTGCCGGCCTAGTACGGCCACAGAGTTGTGATGACCTCAGAATACGCCGGCAGTCGACTCAGTGGTCTCTGTCCCTGCCACCTCAGTGCCGCCCACTGGGAGCTGCAAAGCGGCCCGCAGTGTACTTCCTCGCCAGCGTGGTTAAGATCTACGTGAGAACAAGTGCCCGTGATCTGGCAACCGAATATGCGGCCATTGT
The DNA here is from genome assembly GCF_021461395.2 of Schistocerca americana. Taxonomy (NCBI): domain Eukaryota; kingdom Metazoa; phylum Arthropoda; class Insecta; order Orthoptera; family Acrididae; genus Schistocerca; species Schistocerca americana. The sequence continues at coordinate 184,526,055 of NC_060123.1, forward strand.
CTCGGGATGCCTCTGGCGTGTGTTGGGAGCCAACAAGACTGCTCTCAGCAGCGAGCCGTGGCATGGCCCGCCGCTGGCTGGCTGCAGTCCCCGCGTTGGCCTCAGAGGGTGGAACCAGTGACCTGCCCTGGGCTGGAAGGCTGGTACCCCATCTGGTTGTGCCTATAGCAGGTGGTGTGACATGCCCCGCCATCCAGGAGATCTGTGACACTTGAATGCCTTGTTAGTGAAGCGGCACCTATGTGTATGCAGCTGTGCACCCCTGTTTTCCAAACGCGCTGCTCCGAGTCATGTACTCATAAGACCTGGGTTGGGCCAGTGGGCCCTTTCTGCCTGTAACTTGTGCCATGCAAACCACTGCATTTACTCTTTTCAGCGGGTCTACGGCCCTGTGTCCTCCATTCTACTTGTCAACCGCTTTTAGCGAAACTTACTGTCAACAGGCCCACGCCTGGCCGTAACTGGTTCACTCCGAAATATTGCACCAAAGCTAACCTTTTCCCATTTTAAACGGTGGTGCCGCTACACCTTATAGCTGCTGACCTCTCGTCAGAGCTGCATAGAAGATTGGCGGCTGTTGTCCTAGATGAGCAGTTGTGCCACTAGGTGTGGATGTCCCTGTCAATGGCAGACACTTTCTGACACCAGGTATAGGAGTCTGCTCCCAGACTCCTACAGTCATCAGGAGTTTAGCATAGAAATTCATGCTGAGAAATGTACCATTCTCCCACTGCAAGCAAAATATCAAGACACACATTGCTCTCCGATGCCTGCTTTTTTGCCATTTGGGTCCACTCACAAATACAGCTCGATGTGACGAGCCTCGACGTCAACAGTGATATGGTACCTCTGTACCACATTCTAGTACACACAGTCACCAATCCCTTGTCCTCGAGCACCTGCCACAGCCATAGCCTATGCTAGTAGGTTCCTCAGAAGCTGCAGGTGTCTCGTAAATCAAGATTTCATGTTACCACCCCTCCAACCCAGTGACCTAGATACACTTGATAGCGCCAAGGAAACGTAACTGACAATAATACATTTATTAGACAGTAATAGAAGATTGTCTTCCAAAGCACCAAGCCAAAGATGGGCCGGTGGAGCAGCACCTCGTCAGCAGAAAGAGGCTGGTGTGCACTCGTTTTGCTGTACAATCGGGTGGGTTGTGGTTTTTGCATCAGGAGGCAGACATCAACCAAAGGACTCTGGCAGCCTCCAGCTCTACATATTGATCTCCAAAGTGCACTCATTGACGTTGAAGATTTGCACTCAGGAGCCTTGCCCCAGATCCACCTGAAATACTCACTGTGTCACAGGGATCAGCTCTCAGCCCCCTTTTAGGAGATAGGAGTCAGCAGTAATAGTCTGTGCCACAGGAATTCCCATGAGCAGCAGCAATGCCCACCCTGTCAAAGGCGAATGACCTGCACGGTGATCGTTGCCTTTGTGCCCCATCAGTATTGCCTCAGAAGTTGTCAGCAGCAGCAGCTGCAGCACCCTCCACTCAGACTCGTAGTTCCATAGATGATCGAAGACAGCTAGGTGTGCTGAGAGTCGACCCCCAATGCCTCTCCTCTCACTGGATAGCTGTAGCTGACACACGGGCTGAGACTACACACTGGATAGTCAGTAATCAGCACTCAGTAACCAGCCGTTTGTTAAGAAAGGTATGATACTTATGTTGGCGCTTCCCGTGCGCTCTGCAGCGGTGGAAATGGCTATTACATCAAGCGTTCTGGTTTTCCCTCGCTGTCAGCTCTCCTAGTGACTTTAGACTTTCGAAACTTCACTTTTCAGAGGCTCTTTTCTGCTAACTTGGCACCTAAAATACTTATTGTTGTGTTGTACCAAGTCTTCCTTACGACACTCTGCTTTTCCACTAGCAGGACAATATCTCTCTGCTTTCGTGATGTCATTATGTTCCGCTTGCAGACTTGGATGATTGGTAATTCCCCATGCTGCGATAGCTTCCGTGTTTGCCGCAACTCTTTCAGAATTTACTCTTAGCCGACAGTATATAGGCAATTGAAACAGGCAGTTTGGGTTCAGGGAGCTGCCAAGGTAGAAGTGCGACGAATTTTTAGTGTTCGCCAGCCACATCCTGGGGTGTAACAGCAGATTTAACAATCATCTGTGAGCGCTACATATGCAGCATGGCAATGTGGACAAGGTGATCTTTGATTGTAAACTTTTTATTCCTGACAATTTTTTGTATAATGTGCTACATTTTTAGCAACTAATAAGGCAAGTTGGCGTGAGGTTCCAACTCACAATGAACGAATTTTGTAACAAACATTGTTGAATACTATAAGATGACAGCAAAGTCTGTCAAAACCAGCTGTCAAAAACAAATAAGTGTTTATGTGGTCTTGGCTATAGAAAGTTATTTTCAAACAAATTCTAATGGAGGAACATTGACATATTGGACGTGGCTCAAACTCAAGGATAGTTAAACCTCATTCCTCTTCTTTTAGCAACGCGACAACACGAAACTTTCCATCGCGACGGTTCTCCCTTATTATGAAATAATTTCCAAACCGAACGGTTTGCTTAGACTTGAATCATGTTTCGTGTAACAGCACTATATCAAGCTGAGTAACGAATAATTCTCTTTGGAAGCTTTCTTTTTTAGAGTTAGCTGATCTTTCGTTCCACTGCAGTACTTTCATAGGATTCACAATTTAGGCAGAAAGAGTATGAATGCCTATGCCAGTTGTCGGTATCGTTCATAACACAGATTTTATCGTATATATTGAATGAAAATGTCGATAACATTTAATAACCGATCAGTTTAGCGTGAACTGGAGGCTGTCGTTGACTTGGTACTTCGGAAGTTGCGAACCTGTGGGGACCAGTTTGATAGGGATTCTGACTCATAGGGCTGTCATCGTGTTGGGCGGGGTATAGCAGGCTACGGTACTGACAAGGAACCCCTGGAGTGCGAAGTCGCGAAGGCCAATGTTGTTTACGGCTTTGGATGCCCCACATATTGTCTACCACGCAACCACAATATTGGCTGCTAAGGGCAACAGGGAACTGGACTGGAGGTACCCAAAGGTGAGCACAGCATGAGGCTACGGAGCGTAGTCGAACTGCTTAGTCGACGAGTAACACAACAGTGCTAAAGTACCTAGTAGTGTTGATACAAATCAGAGCAATGCCAACGATAAACAAAGCAAACATTGCAGTATATCTACAACAACAGTTGTCGAAGTTGACATTTCGTCAGAAAGCAACCCAAGGAATTTATCAGAGCGAGGAAGAAGTGGCAGATGAAATACTAGCGTTTGTGCATGATGAGTCAGTGAAATGTGTGGAGCCGTATGCGCTCAACTGTGTGGACAATGTGCATGAGGAGTCCAATGATGGCGATACGTACTAAACAAGTGAAAGTGATACTGAAAAAGATGTCGATCCGTGTCGTTCATCATCCTTGTGGGGCACTAATCCTGTTTCCAGTGCAACTTAGTAAAGGAGAATCGTTGTTCAAGGAGCGGGACCGAGCGAGGTGGCGCAGTGGCTAGTACACTGGACTCGCATTCGGGAGGTCGACGGTTCAAACTCGCATCCGACCATCCTGATGGTTTTCCGTGATTTCCCTAAATCACTTCGAGCAAATGCTGGGATTGTTGACCTCGCTGTTTGGTCCCTTCTCCCAAATCAACAGACCACCCAAGGAGCGGGTACCAAACGTAATCACGTACATCGAAGATCATCCGCAGCATAGAAAAGAAAATTATGAACAGATTTCGTATAAGTCTGCAGCGATATGAGTGTGCAGTGCTTAAGAAAAACTACGGATATTCAAGGGAGGACAAGGCGTATGTGTTACAAAAACTGATGTTTGCGCATTTCAGAGATGCTCGATACAATTTAGAGGAGAAGCATGATAGCTCATGAAATTGCACTCGACATGGATTATGGTGATTTCAAGGGAAGCAGTGGATGGTTGCATAACTTCAATGTTACAGAATTGGAAGACATAAGATAACGAAATTTCAAACAAAGCGACAATTGACGATGCAAAGCAAACTGCGAAATTGGCCTGACAGTTTGTAGACGAGATAATCTAACTTACCCCATCGTTCAGTGAGGAATTTGATCTCAACTCCGACCAACCGGATTTGAAGAGAAAATTCGTATGAAAGGACTCTGGAAATTACAGGTATCAAGAGAGTTGTATTAAGATCAACTAACATCAATGCCTCCATGCATTCGTATACAATTATACCGACTATTAACCTGCATGGTAACTGACAGGAACGTTATTTTTGTACTGCGAGAAGTTGGAGGCGCTCTGCTCCTTATGATTTTACCTCGCGTGCCTGCTCTCGCGAGTGCAGTAGGGAATATCTGTGTCACAGCAAGTAAGAATGGCAAAGTGGGCGTAAGAAAAGTAGAACTACGTTATGAACACTGCTTTCGGCTAATAGCTCGTCAAGCTAACTTGCTTTTGCTTGATTATTGATCTGCATATAAAAATCATACTCCTTCATAGGAAACTGCCGGCCGGTGTGGCCGAGCGGTCCTAGGCGCTTCAATCCGGAGCCGCGCGACCGCTCCGGTCGCAGGTTCGAATCCTGCCTCGGGCATGGATGTGTGTGATGTTAGATTTAAGTAGTTCTAAGTCCTAGGCGACTGATGATCTCAGATGTTAAGTCCCATAGTCCTCAGAGCCATTTGAACCATATTTTCATAGGAAACTATCACTCCTGGAAAGTGTTTGACATTGAAATTCATACCACCAGGAACCACTGGGCAAATTCAGCCTCTGGATGTTTTTTTTCGTGCTGTAACCGCCCTGTTTAAATTGTTAAAAGCGTAATCAGCCGGTTTCGTAATTTTGAAATGTGAGTTAGTATGAATGTCGCGTAATAAATGTTCCGCGTGAAGCTTGCAACACAGGCACTGGTCAGTTGTGGAGACTAAGCCACTGGCTATTAAAAGTAACGTTATGAAGAAATTACACCCGACTGACTACACAAAATACGAGGGCACGTGTATTTGCGAGTTAGTGGTTCGAAATAAGAATTAATACTGTAAGGGAAATGGGTTATAAGTATGGTCACATCGGTACACACTCAGTCGTATGCGAACGTACGATTGGGGTAGAGGCACGTACGTTCTAAGTACTGTCATTCCCCGTGGCCTCTATTGTTGAGCAGCGCCGACGTGAAGATAGACGCGTCCATCTAAATTCTCCATACAAAACTAAAATAATAATAATCTTCCAGACTTACAGGAGCTGGGATTCATGGTATCATAAAAGAGAAAATCGTATTGTTTCAGAAGTTGCTTTCATTATTTAGCACAATTTCACTTGAATCTGACGAGCACTTCGTTTATACATCTTATCACCAGGACATGAGAACAACCAAAGGTAACTATTACTAAAACTAATACAGGAAGAGCGTAAATCTTCTTTTATCCGTCAGTGTTGAATACTTGTCAAATAGATCTTTGGTATGCGAGTCGAATAATTATCTATACATTTATCAACAAGAAAAAATTATTAAGTTTCTCTATATTGCCTATAAACCATATTGCCACATTATCTGCAGCTACGCCTTACGGGATAACCACTTTCACGATCAGCTCCACGACCAAACTGTTACGCATTCGACTGCATGCCATCACATTCCATCAGTTGTCATCACACCATTGTTGTTATTGTTGTTGTCGTTGTCTTCAGTCCTGAGACTGGTTTGATGCAGCTCTCCATGCTAATCTATCCTGCGCAAGCTTCTTCATCTCCCAGTACTTACTGCAACCTACAGCCTTCTGAATCTATTTAGTGTATTCATCTCTTGGTCTCCCTCTACGATTTTTACCCTCCACGCTGCCCCCCAAAGCTAAATTTGTGATCCCTTGATGCCTCAGAACATGTCCTACCAACCGGTCCCTTCTTCTTGTCAAGTTGTGCCACAAACTCCTCTTCTCCCCAATTCTATTCAATACCTCCTCATTAGTTATCTGATCTACCCATCTAATCTTCAGCATTCTTCCGTAGCACCACATTTCGAAAGCTTCTATTCTCTTCTTGTCCAAACTATTTATCGTCCATGTTTCACTTCCACACATGGCTACACTCCATACAAATACTTTCAGAAACGACTTCCTGACAAATTAATACTCGATGTTAACAAATTTCTCTTCTTCAGAAACGCTTTCCTTGCCATTGCCAGTCTACATTTTATATCCTCTCTACTTCGACCATCATCAGTTATTTTGCTCCCCAAACAGCAAAACTCCTTTACTACTTTAAGTGTCTCATTTCCTAATCTAATTCCCTCAGCATCACCTGACTTAATTCGACTACATTCCATTATCCTCGTTTTGCTTTTGTTGATGTTCATCTTATACCCTCCTTTCAAGACACTGTCCATTCCGTTTAACTGCTCTTCCAAGTCCTTTGCTGTCTCTGACAGAATTTCAATGTCATCGGCGAAGCTCAACGTTTTTATTTCTTCTCCGTGGACTTTAACACCTACTCCGAATTTTCCTATTGTTTCCTTTACTGCTTGCTCAATATACGGATTGAATAGCATCGGGGAGAGACTACAACCCTGTCTCACTCCCTTCCCAACCACTGCTTCCCTTTCATACCCCTCGACTCTTATAACTGCCATCTGGTTTCTGTACAAATTGTAAGTAGCCTTACGCTCCCTGTATTTTACCCCTGCCACCTTTAGAAATTGAAAGAGAGTATTCCAGTCAACATCGTAAAAAGCTTTCTCTAAGTCTACAAATGCTAGAAATGTAGGTTTGCCTTTCCTTAATCATTCTTCTAAGATAAGTCGTAAGGTGAGTATTGCCTCACGTGTTCAAACATTTCTACGGAATCCAAACTGATCTTCCCCGAGGTCGGTTTCTACCAGTTTTTCGATTCGTCTGTAAATAATTCGCGTTAGTATTTTGCAGCTGTGACTTATTAAACTGATAGTTCGGTAATTTTCACATCTGTCAACACCTGCTTTCTTTGGGATTGGAATTATTATATTCTTCTTCAAGTCTGAGGGTATTTCGCCATAATATTGTCCTCAAGTACATCGCCCTTGTATAGACCCTCTATATACTCCTTCCACCTTTCTGGTTTCCCTTCTTTGCTTAGACCTGAGTTTCAAAAAAATGGTTCAAATGGCTCTGAGCACTATGGGACTCAACTGCTGAGGTCATTAGTCCCCTAGAACTTAGAACTAGTTAAACCTAACTAACCTAAGGACATCACAAACATCCATGCCCGAGGCAGGATTCGAACCTGCGACCGTAGCGGTCTTGCGGTTCCAGACTGCAGCGCCTTTAACCGCACGGCCACTTCGGCCGGCTGAGACCTGAGTTTCCATCTGAGCTCTTGATATTCATACATGTGGCTCTCTTTTCTCCAAAGGTGTCTTTAGTTTTCCTGTAGGCAGTATCTATCTTACCCCTAGTGAGATAAGCCTCTACATCCTTACATTTGTCCTCCAGCCATGCCTGCTTAGCCATTTTGGACTTCCTGTCGATCTCATTTTTGAGACGTTTGTATTCCTTTTTGCCTGCTTCATTTACTGCATTTTTGTATTTTCTCCTTTCATCAATGAAATTCAATATTTCTTCAGTTACCCAAGAATTTCTACTAGACCTCGTCTTTTTACCTACTTGATCCTCTGCTTCCCTCACTACTTCATCTCTCAGAGCTACCCATTCTTCTTTACTGTATTTCTTTCCCCCATTCCTGTGAATTGTTCCCCTATACCTTCCCTGAAACTCTGTACAACCTCTGGTTTAGTCAGTTTATCCAGGTTCCATCTCCTTAAATTCCCACCTTTTTGCAATTTCTTCAGTTTTAATCGACATTTCATAACCAATAGATAGTGGTCAAAGTCCACATCTGCCCCTGGAAATGTCTTACAATTTAAAACCTGGTTCCTAAATCTCTGTCTTACCATTATATAATCTATCTGATACTTTCTAGTATCTCCAGGATTCTTCCATGTATACAACCTTCTTTTATGATTCTTGAACCAAGTGTTAGCTATGATTAAGTTATGCTCTGTGCAAAATTCTACCAGACGGCTTCCTCTTTCATTTCTCTCCCCCAATCCATATTCACCTACTATGTTTCCTTCTCTCCCTTTTCCTACTCTCGAATTCCAGTCACCCATGACTATTAAATTTTCATCTCCCTTCACTACCTGAATAATTTATATTATCTCATTATACATTTCATCAATTTCTTCATCATCTGCAGAGCTAGTTGGCATATAAACTTGCACTACTGTAGTAGGCAAGGGCTTCGTGTCTATCTTGGCCACAATAATGCGTTCACTATGCTGCTGGTAGTAGCTTCCCCGCACTCCTATGTTTTTATTCATTATGAAACCTACTCCTGCATTACCCCTATTTGATTTTGTATTTATAACCCTGTATTCAGCCGGCCGGAGTGGCCGAGCGGTTAAAGGCGCTACAGTCTGGAACCGCACGACCGCTACGGTCGCAGGTTCGAATCCTGCCTCGGGCATGGATGTGTGTGATGTCCTTAGGTTAGTTATGTTTAAGTAGTTCTAAGTTCTAGGGGACTGATGACCACAGCAATTATGTCCCATAGTGCTCAGAGCCATTTGAACCATTTGAACCCTGTATTCATCTGACCAAAAGTCTTATTCCTCCTGCCACCGAACTTCACTAATTCCCACTATATCTAACTTCAAACTATCCATTTCCCTTTTTAAATTTTCTAACCTACCTGTCCGATTACACCAATATAATTCTATATGAATTCTTTAAGAGTGGATGCCTAGCTGAACGTCTTGCAGAGTTTGTAGCTCCCAAAGAGCTCGCCTTCGATCTAGATGGTGCGAATCTTCGAGATAATTGTGGGGCACCGTTTTTCTTTCGTTGTTCATGGTGCAAGTTAATGGTTTGTTTTGAACTTTTCTTGAATGTAGACGATGCCCATTTTGTGAAGTGTAATACATATATCCGTAGCAGGTTTCTCTCTGCACTTTCCGCACACTTATTTTCTGTCGGCCCCCTGATACACATGGTGAGTCATTAGCAGCCAATATTTTTCTTGTCATAATTGTTAGCACAGCACTTTCAAATGAGCCGTACTACAGACTGAATTTGCGACATCGCACTCAAGGAGTTCCTTGACGGACTCCTTCACATCACGGTTAGAGTAATTCGGAAGCTGCCGCCATTTTGTGGTAAAAGTGAAGTCTCTTACTACCATGTGAGTGGCCTTGTGTTAGGGAGTCCGTATGGGTTAGCATGATTCACTTTCGGGAACGTGCAGCAGTCCCGTTGGTTGCTACCGCACCATTACACCGTTGTATCGCGTGGACCCTGTATCGTGACCTCACAAAACGTAATGAGGTAGGCTTTTTTCGTTCTACCGCTGCGGTTGGTTTCGTAATTCGGATCTCATGCCTAACATCATTCGCTCGTTCAACCATTGATTGCTCTCTCTAGGCACTAGACATATTATCGTTTATCACAAGGTGCTTTTTTATATGATTTCATATATTATTCCTTGTCCTACAGCAAGGTGACTTCACATATTAATCTGGACTACTCTGAGAATCCAGTAATCAATAACAGCAATTCAGAAAGCCTTCCCGAGCAATTAGCCAGGTGCTGCATGTATGCATACCGATAGCTCCAAACACAACGATTCCATCGGATGTGCCTAGGTAGGTAGGTAGGTATTAAAAATAAAATCAGTGAATTATTCCGCCTACCGGAAGAGGCACGAATTTACACGGCTTAACTCCTACCCAATGGATAGAGCATGAGGGTAGCAGCTGACCATATCGTAATTCTCATGGACACGTTTTCCGCCGTATAAACACTAGGATCAGTTGGCAAGGACAAAGGGGGTTGTTGTCTGTCACATCGAATAGCTGCTGCTATTGGATCAAGGGCCATGCTGGATTAGTAGGGAACCTAACCAATTGGCTAAGGACACAACGGTAGATGACCTACAAGAGAGATGTATTCCAGTGGATGGTGTCATTGCTGTAGTTAGAGACGTGGCCAAAAGCGAAAGGAACAAGGCGTGGGAGACCGAAGATCTGCTTAATGGTGACCGGTACAAATAGACCCACCCGCATTTGTCGAAGGCCCTGTGGTATGCTGACCAGTTGGCTCTGAAATGCAATTCAACTGCCATAGAGAACGAGCTAGTGTTTGTGTGGATCATTCTGCCACCGATAATATCTCTATAGACTCCACATCATACATCGCCATACTGCGACTATGGGGAGATCCACTCGTGAACCATATCTACTTTGGCTGCTCTCGATAAAGAAGGGAATCAGGCTGCCTACTTACGGAAGTGATACATAGAAATCAAGAAGTTCCTCCGCATGTGTCAACACTCTCGACTACAGTGAAAATAGACAATTATAAATTATTTGTGAAATTGTCCTTATTTCGATTTAGTAGAAATCTGTTTGTCGACCCATAAGACCAATGTATTTATTTACGCGTTCTTCATCACATCACCGAAATTTGTTTTATTTGTCAGAAATTGTAGCAACAATAGACTGATGCCTTCAGAGGATAGGCAGCATTGTAACTTTGGACTGGCTGTATGTGGGTACCCACGGCCAACAAATAAATAAAGGGGAAATCCTTGCTTGTCACTCACCCTCGATCCTGTTTCCAATTACGTAAGAAGCTAGCGCCTACCTCGCCGGCATCACGCAATGCTGGTTGGCGGTTGGCGTGTCCTCAGGACTGTCTCTTGAGATTAAGGACTGGCATGTCTCTGCGTACTGAAACCTCAACATGACCGCTGATACTGCAGAATTCCCTGACCGACAGAGGGCCATTGATGATGCTGTTGTGCACAGAGTATCCCAGTGGGATGGCGTCTATGTAATTGTGCCTGATATCTGGTCGTGATTTGTTGATTGTTAGTGACGTTACGTAGCAATAGTGCGGAACCCTGCAATGTAAGAAACTTTATCCCTAAGCGGTCTCTCCAGCTGAAAACAGCAATCGAACCAATCTCATTTTTAGGTACTGTGCATACTTAATGGTGTGGCGTAGTCACTTGGTGATTTACGTGCACTACCTTGCTAACGTTATGTTATAAACAAGCCGTTGATTATCTCCTCCGTATTCTTAAACTATACAGCTACATACTCATCGTTGATATTAATTTCTTCTTCCGGAAACTCTGAAATTAATTAATCCCACGTAAATACTACTAAAGCAGAACAGATCCTTCCTGCAAACCTTTTCGCATAATTCTGTGTGCTAATAATTAAAGGCTGTCAGTCACTTACTGATAGCACAGGAACTGAGATTGAGGCCAGCAAAGCAAAATTAGTAATGCTGAAATTCTTAAACGTTTCTTTACTATGGGCGATAAGGACTACGGCCACAATTTAATTCCGCCACCAATACGAAGGTGACTAAACTAGATAATAGCATCAGTCTCGTTAACAAACGGCTAAAATCGCTCACAGTAAACAAAGTTCCAGGACACGATGGAATCCCTGTTAGATTCTGCGCGGAATTGCTTACAGTTAACTACCATTTTAACCACAAAATACCACAGATACTTCTAACAGTAAAATGTGCCCTATGATTAGTGGACACCCGTCTACCAGAAATGTAGCCGGAGTGGTCAACAAAACTACAGCCTTATCTCATTGACGTGCATTTGTTGCTAAATCTAGGAACATTTTCTGAATTAAAACATAATGAGGTATCTCGAACAGAATAACTTTCTCCATGTTAATAAATAAGGATTTCGGAAACATCGAACATAGTGAAACCCACTTGCACTTTCCCCATATGACGTTCTGAAAGTCTTGACTCAAGGCAATCAGATGGCTGAAGGAATTCTTGACTTCCAAAAAGCATTTGACTTCATGTCACACCAACGTCTATTAACAAAAGTAGGATCATACGGGGTACTAAACAAATTTTCACAATGGAAAGGACATAACATGTTTTCTTGGATGAAGTGCCATCGACAAAAATAGAAGGCCGTATGTTGAACATCTTTTAGTTTTTGCTTTATAGTAATCACCTTGGAGACAATATTAATAACAACTTCAGAATTTTTTAAATAATGAAGTACCAGCTAAAGAAAGCTGCAAAAACAACCGGTCAAAACTTCATAAAATTTCAAAGTGATGCAAAGACTGGAAACTTCTTTCAAACGTTCAGAAATATTGAACTGTGTCGTTCACAGCCGTAGGAAAGTTATATCCTGTGATTGCAACATGAATAAATAATAACTGGAATCAGTCAACTCATACAATCCGAGTGTAACAATTTGTATGGACATGTTATCACATAGTTTCAGTCGTTGGCGAGGCAGGTGGCATACGGTTGGTTCATTGGCAGGATACGAGAAAATGCAGTCACTCTACAAAGTAGACTGATTAAAAATCATGTATATCCCACACTACAATAATGCGCAAGTGTATCGGACCCCTAGCATATAGGACAATCATTATACTGAATGTATGCTGGAAAGGGGGGCACGAAACCTCCACACCATATTCATCAAGAAGATGTAAAACACTACGTCACTGATTATGTTGAGATAAACGTCCTGTTTTCATGTTCACGGGGATCTGAAGCTGAGCTTAATTCATGGCACAAAAAACATCCTCAAAAGATCATATTGCCACATCTAGCCTAAACAGTATCCTCTACTTAGCGCTGGCTAAACACCTCATTGGGTCTTCGGAGCACTTGGCGCCTTGCATGTATTTTTAAAAAGAAGCGAAATCGCGATTCCCTGGACTACACTAGAAGCCTCCGGTCACCTATGGTCGAGCTTAATGTGTTGTCTGGCCTGTTGAAGACATGCAGCTTTATGTTTCGCCGCGAACAAAGGCCATTTGGAAGGTGCCCGACTTCAAATGACATTTGATGCAAGTCCCTTCTCAGTGTTCACTCAGAAGCTGGTTGGAATGGATCAGCATTCACTGACAAGAGGAATTCCTTTGGGGTTTGAGTAGACACGTTGGACAGCACGCGCTAATTCAACAAAAATAGGACAATTTCATTCACGCTGTGATCATAAGCACTTGCATGTGCACATGCACCTTTCTGCCATTCTGTCTCGTTTCCACACCAGCTAATCTTATTCTGCTGATTCTATACAAGTGACTGGAACATACACACTTAATTAGACAGAAACTAAATCAAATTATTATTAAATTCAAGACTTTTCTACAATTACATCATAATAGTGCCATAGAATTAGCTGAATTAATTAAAGATGTGGACACTGCTGTAAGAACTAAGTTTATTTCTTCCTATCTGACAAATTTTGTACACTAATGTGCACGTAAAAGAAACCATACACTATGGGTAGTCAACCTTTTTTACCTACCGCCTAATTTTGTATCACTGTTAATAGCAAAATTTTCTGATAAACCACCGGTTCCACAGTATGATGGTTTATGAAGTAGGGAAGTATTTTTCTCATAAAATTGACGAAACGGCGCTACAGCAAGTTAAAGCACCTAATAATAATTACTTACCAAATTATTTATGTCAAAATTTTATGAAACTTAATGGAAATGTTTTTAAAATCTCTACCGCCTACCGCGAAAGATTGAACGTCCGCTAGCGGGTAGTTTGGGCCAGATTGACTACCACTGCCGTAGACCTTGTCAGGAACAGCCTCGTGGAATACAGGAAACAGGGGCACCCTGAAGTTATTGAATTAACTGATCCTATTAAAGTACTGCCCAAAAATTACTTCTGTTTTAATGGTAACTATTACGATCAAGTAAATAGGTTTAATATGGGGTGTTGCCTTGCTGGAACTTTGGCCAACATTTTCGTGGATAGTAGCAGCAATTGGCTAACAATGTAATGTACTACAGAATATACGTTTATGGTACCATCATCTTAATTAATGGAACCGATCGTGAAATAGTTGAACTTCAAAATCAGTTTAATCATCTGCATCCTAATGTAAAGTTTAACATTGAAAGAGAAGTAAATGGAAAATTAAATTTCTAGGTTTGCTAATTTCTGCAACTGATGGGAAACACGTTTAATATTTTTAGTCAAACAACAATATCAAATGTTACCATTCATGGCACTTCGTTCCACCCATTCAAATATAAGCACGCATAATTCCATGTAATGATTGATAGGATCCTTAGGCTTCCCCTCAATGCAGAGAGTATTAACGACGAACTTAACACACTTTAGTACATTGCCAGCACACATGGATATAGCCTTTCATTTGTTGTTGATCTTTATAAGAAAATATAAAAGTAAAGGTATGGTCTAAAGAAATAATGCTTGAGACCATGAAGCAAAAAAAGAAAACTACGTTTTGTCAGGATGCAGTTTACTTATGTGAATTATTCTATGTGGACAGTTCATATTTTCTTTTATGGTAGAAAGAAACCTGCACAGTGTGTAAGCTTAAAACACTGATAACTCTGTAAATGTCTTCTTTTTTGTCTTGCAACATTCTCTTGTTATTTTGTTCGTTATATGTTCTAGTCCTAGCGTTTATCAGTATAGACTTATGTAATTACGTAATTTATTTAGTATAATAATAGGTACAATCAAATAGATATGTTGTATTGCACTCATTGGTTTTCTAACATCAATGCTACATTTCTAATAGCCCATCTTTTGGAAATGTCGGTGAGTTTGTTTCATGATCAGAATCAGCTGGCTTGAACGTGATCTATTTGGCCGCCAATGCGCCTGTCTCATTCAGATAACTACTAACTGTAATAATTATATAGAACCTGCTTGTTTATGTAAACACAAAGTCCTATCCACCAGTGTGAACAAGACTCGTGCACTTGAAATGTTTAAAATTCACACTTGCAAAATAATTAAGAAAGCTAACTACTTCTAAAGCACAATATTTCGTGTTTTTAACACTTGATCTCTGTAGTCAGTGTTTGAATTACGTTACACTGAAGATCGAGACCAGGTTAGTAACTGCAAAAAATATTATGACGTTGAATATGTAATTTTATTCATAGATATATTTATTTTAGGATTATCTACTTTTTTGTGTAACCATATTACATGAATGAAAATGCGTAGTCCAGATAAACGAGGGTGAAAGAGCAAAATCTTCGAAAATAATCAAGAAATAATTAAATAAAACAATAAAATACAAGACAAACACTGAACTGATTAAATACAAACAAAAAGGCAGTTGTTAAAATTGCGATATTATCGCCTACAACGAAACAAGCTAAGCCATTGTTTCACTCATTCCATAATGAAGATTAGTTGCATCTTCTGTACTGGTAGAATCCATTTATCTGAATCCTTTTTTTTAATAGAAAATTTGTGATTTACAGAATTTGTAATGCATATATAATTATTTTACATTTCAAAACAGCAACAATACGGCAGATGTTCACGTTAAGGCACGTGCAGTTTGCAGTAGTGATGTGCAATTGTTTTCAAAGAAATATTTTTCAACAGTAGCGTTATGTTGCACGCGAATACCATCTGTAACTTGTTTACGTATTCATACCAAAACAATCAGCAATAGCTTTGAGAAATTGTTGGGACGAGAAATAAACATACAGTGATGGGTCCGTTAGATGCAGAAAATATGTCAGATAAAATACTTCGTGTCTGTTGGTGTCCGTATCCAGACGCTTACAGTGCCATCTGTTGGTCAAATTATCGTTAACGTTTCTTTGTTCCTTAACGTTTCCCCCTGCGTCAATAATGAACTTTTCATATTTGACGCCATCTGAGCAATGTTTCTCTACAGCGTTTCAAAACTGAAACTTTAATTATTGACACCTTGTATATAATCAGTTTTTCAATACACGAAGTACTTTAACCTAGTTCTTTGCTGTGCAGATAATCTGAGCTGCTGTTCTTTGTAATTTGTCAGAGCAAACATTACCTATACCTGAAAGTAAATGTTTATTTTCTTTATTAGCAAATACTTGAGGACTTCGGTATTATATAAATCTTATAACAATGGCGGTTTAGACTAATAATTCCAGAGTTCACCAACATTGTTATCATTGTGCTAAACTAGCCACATTTTGTTGTTTTTATCTGTTTTTGTGAAATAAATTTTCAGTTAGTAGTAATATCTCAGGTTACCCAAGGTCTAGGTTTGTGAGCAGGTATAAATCCATATTGACAGTATGAGTAACTTACAGATATTCCTAAGTATGTAACTTCTTCAATTACCATGGTATAGAATGATAATGACGGGATTGTAGATAAAGAGAAGAAAGAGGGGGAGCGAAAAAATGTTTGAAGGTAGTATTTTGAAGTTGAAATAATTTTTGTATGTTTCAGTGTTACGAATTATTTTCCATTGTTTGATTTTGTGTGTTTCAAATATTTTTACAGATGACCTACATAGACTTTTATTGATGAATATCATATTCAATACTGTTACTGCTGTTTAGATTACACATAAAATTTGTTATGATTATCATGTACTCCAGTACACTAGAAGACAACTGTATGCTACTTTTATGACAGTTAGGTATTCTCATGAAGTGTAAACTTCTACAGAACCTAGTTACTCTAATGTAATGAAATTTTTAGTAATAAATGTTTTTCCAAACTGGATATTAAAATATTTTTATTGCACAGTGCTGTGTAACATAGGAAACAGATAATACGTATGGAGTATTTAATTACTGCAGGTTCCTCCAGTTCATCATCATCATAAGTCGTTGCACTCATTGCTGAGCGTCGTGACCCCATGAAACAAGCGTCTCCATCCCGGACGGTTGCCAGCTTGTCTTAGTGCCTGCTGAAGAGGTAGACTGGAGATCTTGATTTGATCTATCCATCTGCTCGCTGCTCTTCCTCTTGGTCTTGTACCCTCGATCTTATCTCGCAAGATTATTTTCTTTAGATTTTCACCATCTCTTCTCACAATATGGCCAAGGAACTGGAGAATTTTTTAGGTGACTCGAAGAGAAACGCGTCTGGAGATATCGAGTTGTTCAATAATGGATACATTTGTTCTTCTTTCGGTCCATTCTATGCGAAGCATCCTACGCCATCCCAAAGCTCAAACGCATCAATGCGCTGTTTGTCTCTGGCCTTGAGTGTCCATGTTTCGCAACCATGAAAGAAGACGGAAAACACACGTGTTTAGACAAGCCGGATGTTTGTGGTATTTGTTATTGCTCTGCTCTGCCAGATCTTCATGAGCTTCTTCATAGACACTCGCTCTAACATGATCCTTCTTCTTACCTGATCTTCACAACTTCCCGTGCTGCAAATGGTTGATCCGAGATAGATGAAGGAATGCACGACTTCCAGTTCCTTTAATCGACCAGTGAGCTGGATCTGTTCTTCTCGCTCAATTATAATTCTTCAGATGTTGAATCGCATTCCCTATTTCACTGCGTAAAATTGTACGTTCCAAAGTAAGTTGCTCAACTGCTTGATTGTCAGTACTGTTGTTAATTCCAGAGTACAGCTTTTCACAGTACTGTTTCCACCTCGCAAGAACGCCTTCCTTGTCTCCGATAGGGTTACCCTTCTCGTCATCTACCACCCACGTACGAGGATGAAATTCAACGGTAATGCTGCTGATTTTCTTGAAGAGATCATGTACCTGACTGCAATTATGATGCTGTTCCTCCAGTTAATGAACGAGAAAAACCTGAGGGTTTATTTAGTTTTGTATGCAGTAGTGGCGTACAATCTTGGGTAATGCAGCGTTTCATCACCACTTACAGAAGACATATTAACTTGAATGTTTATTCATTTCATCTTTACATACAGTAGGTATACCCACAACATGTAACTGTAGTCTGATGTTCTTTATAGAACACGTAATGTCTACTTCTTTCAATATCATAACTTTATCTTTGAACTGTATTATGAATTGTGTACTATATGCCTCTGGAGTAGTAGTTTCTTGTATAGATCTTGCTATGACTGAGCCTGTATCAATTATTTGATGTTTAGATTAAGTGTGTGCATGTTACCATACTTCGATTGTGTAGATCTACCACAGTGGAAATTCACTAAAACAATTATCGTGATAATTAGCCACATTTCATACACGATGCTGCCGTATTGAGCAGAGATGCACTTTTCATCAACTGATGTACATTATAGAAGTATTACGATGCTTCAAATGTTTTGTACCTACTGTCATGTTGTAAGATTGTAGGAAATTAGATAAGTGTATTATTCTTGTCATGTATCTTGCAGTACCTCCTTTGAAGATGGTAGCCAGTACCAAAACCGGTTGTTGTTGTTGTGGTCTTCAGTCCTGAGACCGGTTTGATGCAGCTCTCCATTATAATCTATCCTGTGCAAGCTCCTTCATCTCCCAGTACCTACTACAACCTACATCCTTCTGAATCTGCTTAGTGTATTCATCTCGTGGTCTCCCTCTACGATTTTTACCTTCCACGCTGCCCTCCAATGCTAAATTTGTGATCCCTTGATGCCTCGAGACATGTCCTACCAACCGATCCCTTCTTCTGGTCAAGTTGTGCCACAAACTTCTCTTCTCCGCAATGCTATTCAATGCCTCCTCATTAGTTATGTGATCTACCTACCTAATCTTCAACATTCTTCTGTAGCACCACATTTCGAAAGCTTCTATTCTCTTCTTCTCTAAACTATTTATTGTCCATGTTTCACTTCCATACATGGCTACACTCCATACAAATACTTCCAGAAACGACTTCCTGACACTTAAATCTACATTCGATGTTAACAAATTTCTCTTCTTCAGAAACGGTTTCCTTGCCATTGCCAGTCTCTATTTCGACCATCATCAGTTATTTTACTCCCCAAATAGCAAAACTCCTTTACTACTTTAAGTGTCTCATTTCCTAATCTAATTCCCTCAGCATCACCCGACTTAATTCGACTACATTCCATTATCCTCGTTTTGCTTTTGTTGATGTTCATCTTATATCGTCCTTTCAAGACACTGTCCATTCCGTTCAACTGCTCTTCCAAGTCCTTTGCTGTCTCTGACAGAATTACAGTGTCATCGGTGAACCTCAAAGTTTTTATTTTTTCTCCCTGGATTTTAATACCTACTCCATATTTTTTTTGGCTCATTTACTGCTTGCTCAATATACAGATTGAATAACATCGGGGAGAGGCTACAACCCTATCTCACTCCCTTCCCAACCACTGCTTCCCTTTCATGCCCCTCGACTCTTATAACTGCCATCTGGTTTCTGTACAAATTGTAAATAGCCTTTCGCTCCCTGTATTTTACCACTGCCACCTTCAGAATTTGAAAGAGAGTATTTCAGTCAACATTGTCAAAAGCTTTCTCTAAGTCTACAAATGTTAGAAACGTAGGTTTGCCTTTCCTTAATCATTCTTCTAAGATAAGTCGTAAGGTGAGTATTGCCTCACGTGTTCCAACATTTCTACGGAATCCAAACTGATCTTCCCCGAGGTCGGTTTCTACCAGTTTTTCGATTCGTTTGTAAGTAATTCGCGTTAGTATTTTGCAGGTGTGACTTATTAAACTGATAGTTCGGTAATTTTCACATCTGTCAACACCTGCTTTCTTTGGGATTGGAATTATTATATTCTTCTTCAAGTCTGAGGGTATTTCGCCTATCTCGTACATCTTGCTTACCAGATGGTAGAGTTTTGTCAAGACTTGCTCTCCCAAGGCCGTCAGTAGTTCTAATGGAATGTTGTCTAGTCCCGGGGCGTTGTTTCGACTCATGTATTTCAGTGCTGTGTCAAACTCTTCACGCAGTATCGTATCTCCCATTTCATCTTCATCTACATCCTCTTCCATTTCCACAATATTGTCTTCAAGTACATCGCCCTTGTATAGACCCCCTATACACTCCTTCCACCTTTCTGGTTTCCCTTCTTTGCTTAGACCTGGGTTTCCATCTGAGCTCTTGATATTCATACATGTGGCTCTCTTTTCTCCAAAGGTGTCTTTAATTTTCCTGTAGGCAGTATTTATCTTACCCCTAGTGAGATAAGCCTCTACATCCTTACACTTGTCCTCTAGCCATGCCTGCTTAGCCATTTTGGACTTCCTGTCGATCTCATTTTTGAGACGTTTGTATTCCTTTTTGCCTGCTTCATTTACTGCATTTTTATATTTTCTCCTTTCATCAATGAAATTCAATATTTCTTCTGTTACGCAAGGATTTCTACTAGCCCTCGTCTTTTTACCTACTTGATCCTCTGCTGCCTTCACTACTTCATCCTTCGTCTTTTACTGTATTTCTTTCCCCCATTCCTGTCAATTATTCCCTTATGCCTTCCCTGAAACTCTGTACAACCTCTGGTTTAGTCAGTTTATCCAGGTCCCATCTCCTTAAATTCCCACAATTTTGCAATTTCTTCAGTTTTAATCTACAGTTCATAGCCAATAGATTGTGGTCAGAGTCCACATCTGCCCATGTAAATTTCCTACAATTTAAAACCTGGTTCCTAAATCTCTGTCTTACCATTATATAATCTATCTGATACCTTTTAGCATCTCCAGGATTCTTCCATGTATATAACCTTCTTTTATGATTCTTGAACCAAGTGTTAGCTATGATTAAGTTATGCTCTGTGCAAAATTCTACCAGACGGCTTCCTCTTTCATTTCTTAGCCCCAATCCATATTCACCTACTATGTTTCCTTCTCTCCCTTTTCCTACTCTCGAATTCCAGTCACCCATCACTATTAAATTTTCGTCTCCCTTCACTACCTGAATAATTTCATTTATCTCATCATACATTTCTTCAATTTCTTCATCATCTGCAGAGCTAGTTGGCATATAAACTTGTACTACTCTACCAAAACCGGTAGAGGATAGGTAAAA
Source organism: Schistocerca americana (assembly GCF_021461395.2). Classification (NCBI taxonomy): domain Eukaryota; kingdom Metazoa; phylum Arthropoda; class Insecta; order Orthoptera; family Acrididae; genus Schistocerca; species Schistocerca americana. The sequence goes on from NC_060123.1 coordinate 184,546,820, forward strand.
AAATAGTTTTTTGCAAATATTCTTTATACTTCGTCATTGTATCATTAATATTAAAGAATTATGATTCAATGGTTATGTGAGCTTTGATAAGATATGGCTGCACTTTGGCGTGGTTTGGGTTCTCTTCATACCTAACAACATTTTTGACGATGTGTTCTGTCCTGAAGAGCGCATATGAATTCAGTTGTGTCTAATTTTTCGTCACGAATATTACAGGAAGTGATTTTTGCTTTTGTATTTCAGTTTTATGAATATTTTGGCGTATGTAATGACGATTTATAACGCTTACTACCTTTATCAAATCCTATTATGATGGAAAAAAAGTAGGTTCATGATCCTTTTTTGAAAGGGGTTTACGTTTTTCAAGAATATTTTCATTATGTTCAGACACCGGAAAATGCTCTGTGACCAACAGAAACTGGTTGCATAATAAATTTTGGGGTAATACAGCTGTGTGCGATAGTGAGTTTTGAACATTTCGTTAAAGTTGTAAATCATCGGCTCCTTAAAATAATATCTATAGAAGAGTGGAAAGATTTGTAAATATTGACTAGGTAGAAGATGTATTTTGGATATGGGAAATGTAACAATACACAAGAAAATACTCACTGTACATTTTATCGTAGAAAAATAAAAAAGTCTACGTTTATAGCAATTGTGGAATTAGAAAAAGCTTTTTTACGATGTTGACTGTAATGCGCTAACTGAAATTTTGAAGGTAAGAGGGATAGAATACAGGGAGCGAAAAGTTAATTACAACTTGTACAGATACCAAACTACACTTATAAGCTTCGAGGGGCATGAAAGGGAAACAGTAGTGGAGGAGGGGTCGTATCCTCTTCTCGATCTATTTGATCTGTACAATGAAGGAAACAAAGGAAATTTCGGAAAGAGGATTATTCAGACAGAAGAACTAAAAACTTTGCGGTTTGCTGACGAAATTGTAATTCTGTCAGACGCGGCAGAAGACTCGGAAAAATAGTTGAACTTCTTGAAAAAAAGGTTATAAGACGTATACCAACAAAAGTAAAATAATTGTTATGAAATGTAGTCGAATTAAATCAGGCAAAGTTGATGGAATTAGATTAGGAAATGAAATAATAAAAGTAATCCATGGGTTTGAATAGCAAAATAATTCTCAATGACCAAAGCAGAAAAATGTGAACTGGAAAATGAAAGAAAAGCTTTTCTAAAAAATCGAAATTTACTGACATCGAAACATAAATTTAAATGTTCAGAAGTCTTTCCGGGAATTATTTGTGTGGAGTCTAGCCTTGTACAAAGTGAAACGTGGGCGATAAATAATTCGGACAAGAAGAGAACAACAGCTTTGAATTGTGGTGCAATGAAAGAATGGTGAGAGCTAGAGACATTGCCCTACACAAGTTTAGAAACAGCTTAAGCAATACACAGATAAATGCAACTATTCAATCTTAGATTCCTCAAAACAGCCACCCTTTGCTTTAATCACTGCCCTGCACACTCTCGGCATGTGATGGGCCAATTTTGCCAGGGTTTCAGTTGGAATTAATATCAATTCTTGCTGCAGATCCTCCCACAAGTGTGTCCCATTCATGATTCCCCGTTTTCGGATCCTCCTGGCCAACTCATCCGATAGTTCTTCGAATGGGTTCCAATCAGGGGACTGACGAGGTCGTTCCATGTTTTTCAAAATTTTCCGGACTTATAGAGGCTCCTCGTAGTTCTGACACAAGCAGGGTGTATGTTTCGGGTCGTTGTCTTGCTGCAAGGCAAACCCTTTACCAGTCAGACGCAAACCAGATGTCTTGGCATGTGGCTGATGAGTGATCATTTTTCCATCTACTTCGACGAACTATACAACTGTATTGCCTTCAAAAGTTCCCGATACCATTACAGAACCCCCTCCGTGCTTCACAGTTAGAATTACGCAGTGAGGATTGAAGCTTTCATGGCGTAAACGGCACGTGAATTGACAGCGCTTTGTTCCACATATTTCAGACTCGGATTCATCAGTGAATACGTCTCTTTCCCAATCCCCTGGCGTCAAATGTTGATATGCCGTAGTACACTGAAGCCTTTTCTCCTTCTCAACAGGGCGCAACAATGGTTTCCTTGCTGCTGCGTAACACTGGAAGCTGTTTTCCGCCAGGAGCCGTTTCACTGTTGACTCACTCACTGGTGTATCCACAGTTGTGTTTATTTCGGCAATCAATTCACGGACAGTTTTGAATATAATACGTTTACTGCTCACTATCAAATAGTTTTCGTGGCGTTCTAATACGAGGGTTGGAACTTTAATAGTGGCAACTGTTTATTTACAGCTCGTACAAAATAGATGCGTGTTTCAAAGTTTTACTGACTTTCAGAGTAGTCACCAGCATTGTGTATAACCCGTTGCCGGCGATCTGGAAGTCGTAGGATACTCTTAGCAGTGCCAGTTGTGTTGACAGTTCGAGCGGTGCGGTCTATTGCCCGACGAAGTTGTAGCACTTCTGAAGCGAATGCGGTGAAGTGTTTCCTTCAGTTTAGAAATCGAGTTGAACTCACGATGGCTTAAGTCAGGGAGTGCAGTTGGTGGTGTAGCACTTTGCAGCCCCATCAGTCAAACAAATCAGTAACAGCTTGCACTGTACGTGCTTGAGCATTGTCCTGCAAAATGGTGGTCAGGTCCTGCAGAAAGTGTCATCACTTTTGTCTCTATGGTGTTCACAACCTACGACCAGCTTAGAGACAGAAGTGACGACAGCTTTTGCAGGAACTGACCATCATTTTGCAGGACAATGCTCAAGCCTGTACAATGCAAGCTGTTACAGATGAGGCTGCTAAGTGCTATACCACCTACTGCACTCCCCTGACTTATGTCTTCGTGAGTTCAACTCGATTTCTAAACTCAAGGAAACACTTCACGGCATTCGCTTCAGAACTGCTACAAATTCGTCGGGCAATAGACCACGCCGCTAGAACTGTCAACACAAATGGCACTGCTAAGAGTATCCTAGAACTTCCACATCGCTGGAATGCTGGTAACTACTTTGAAAGTCAGTAAAACTTTGAAACACGCATCTATTTTGTGCGAGCTGTAAATAAGTAGTTGCCATTATTAAAGTTCCATTCCTCGTATTTTCCTGGATGCTCCTGACCGAAGACTATCATCAGTTAAAGTAAGTTTATGTAATACTACACTGACGCGCCGAAGGAACTGGTCTAGGCATGCGTATTAAAAAAAATGGTTCAAATGGCTCTGAGCACTATGGGACTCAACTTCTGAGGTCATTAGTCCCCTAGAACTTAGAACTAGTTAAACCTAACCAACCTAAGGACATCACACACAACCATGCCCGAGGCAGGATTCGAACCTGCGACCGTAGCGGTCTCGCGGTTCCAGGCTGCAGCGCCTAGAACCGCACTGCCACTGCGGCCGGCCCATGCGTATTCAAATACAGAGATAAGTAAACGGGCAGAAGACGGCACTGCGGTCGGCAACGCCTATATGACAACAAGTGTCTGCCGCAGTTGTTAGATCGGTTACTGCTGCTAGAATGGCAGGTTATGAAGGTTAAAGTGAATTTGAACGTGGTGTTATAGTCGACGCACGAGCCATGGGACGGAGCATATTCGAGTTAGCGATGAAGTGGGGATTTCCCCATATGACCCTTTGACGAATGTACCGTGAATATTAGGAATCCGGTAAAACATCAGATCTCCTATATCGCTGTGGCTGGAAAAAGATCCTACAAGAACGGGATCAACGACGACTGAAAAGAATCATTCAACGTGACAGAAATGCAACCCTTCCACAAATTACTGCAGATTTCAAGTCTGGGTCATCAGCGTGCGAACCATTCAACGAAACATCATCGATATGGCCTTTCGGAGCCGAAGGTCCACTCGTGCACCTTTGATGACTGCACGACACAAAGCTACGTATCGATGGAATATTGATGGCATGGGAAGAGGAGAAAGGGAGGGATCATGCCTGCCAAACGTTTTTTTCAACGCGTATCGAGAAGACGCCGTTTTAAGCCGAAATACATCAACTTCATGCACTTACACATTCAACATTGTGCGTCAAAAGCGTGTAATTTTTCCTCATATCTATGTAATTATGTAGTTATGTAGTTCTCAATTTGTTCGAGCAATCAATCATTCATAATAGGAAACACAGTCATAACTCAGTCACTCAAAATGATTCAGAAATTTTACTTGTTAGAATGAAATCAGGCGATGATTCTTCTTCTCTGCAGGCTCGTGCTTTGCGGCAGTCTTCTAACCTGTACAAATGAAATGCCTCGTATTTTTGGGAGCGTTGTGTAATCAGTCGCCGGCCGAAGTGGCCGTGCGGTTAAAGGCGCTGCAGTCTGGAACCGCAAGACCGCTACGGTCGCAGGTTCGAATCCTGCCTCGGGCATGGATGTTTGTGATGTCCTTAGGTTAGTTAGGTTTAACTAGTTCTAAGTTCTAGGGGACTAATGACCTCAGCAGTTGAGTCCCATAGTGCTCAGAGCCATTTTTTTTTGTAATCAGTCGGGAAACTTCAGATCAAGCGGATATTTGCCTTTGATGAAGTTTAACCTTCCGAAGAAGTAATGGAGCTCTTGGATTATTAAATGCAGGTTCGTATCCAGTCTTTCGGTAGTTCCCTTCTGATTAACAACTACGCAATATATCGATGAATATCATTAATTCTCAAATGTCAAATAATGTAAATTGTTACACACCTTTTGTATGAAGGAGCAATATATATATATATATATATATATATATATATATATATATATATATATATATATATATATATATTCTTTCCAAAATCAAAAAGATAAACACTTTCTGTTATTTGGGATCCATTTTAGAAATCAAGGGAAAATCAGAGTCAGAAATCAATAAAAGAATTAGTAGCGGACGGAGGGTCATTGGGATGCTTAACTCAGTCTTATGGAGCAGGAATGTAATGAGCAGAACAAAAAAATTAATATACAAATCCATATTAGAGAGTGTGGTTCTGTATGGAACGGAGACCTGGACAATTAACATGAAGCACATTAAAAAATTACAAGCTCTAGAGATGGACTTTTGGAGAAGATCGGCAAGAATCTCCAGGAAAGAAAAGATAAGGAACACCGAAGTAATAAGGAGAATGGAAATAAAAGAAAGAATATATGACGTAATGGATAGGAAGAAATTACAGTGGTACGGGGATGTAGGACGAATGGAGGAAGCCAGAATACCAAAATTGATACTGGAGTGGGAACCGGAGGGGAGAAGAAGAAGAGGACGACCTGTGACCACCTGGCTCCAAAATGTACAGCACACAATGAGGAGAATGGGCGCAGAGGAAGAGGACACGCAAGATCGAAACACATGGAGAAATATTTTGAGAGTATAGTTTAAGAACGTTTATTGTTTGTATTGTCATTTCCAGGTAAATTATTATGTTGGAGATAAGCCTCTGTAATGAGGAAAAGCTCAAAATAATAATAAATAAATAAATATATATATATATATATATATATATATATATATATATATATATATATATATATTTCCCTTTTAATCGTACAATTTCGTATCAGTTATCTTTTGTCATAAATCTCAATATTCAGATTACAATTCTTCAAACAATGCTCAGGCTAATCGGCACGAAGACAATCTCGGAAGCTTTTTTCTAACAACAACTAGAGAGAGTACTACAAAGAATAGTTATCCGCTCATGGCATAGCTATTGTATGAAACTACTTTGTGCATAGATTCTGCGAGTATGAAGATAGAAAATTAGTAAACGTCATTCAAGGATAGAATTGTATCAGAATAATTCATCGAATATAAAGAGATATTACAATTACAATGAATAAACATAAGCAAATGAAGAATATTAAGAAATGGTGCTAAGGATTTTCTTTTTACGACTTGATTATTCCAATCTCGCTGAAGAATAACACAACTCCTTTAGTTTAACAGTGTCACCATTTCAGTCCAAAGAAAATAGCACATAAGAGAGAAGTTAATGTTTAAATGGTGCTACGCCACTTCTTTAATGATGCGTTCATTCGTTTCATTAATTTACAATGCATTTGTGAATAGCAACTTAGAAGTGTAGGATGCAAAGAGCTGTCTGGCATTAGCTACAAGTTGGAAACTGTACACTTAGACAGAATGAACCAAGCACTGTCACTTATCGGTTCACCGTAATTGTCAACACGCACCTCCTACTCTCTCCAATGCAGAGTACTTGGCGCTCAAGCATAAGGAGGCTGCAGTGGGGGAGAGCGAGAGACGAACAACAAGAATACGCAATGTTTAATATCTGCGTATTCAGAATTATGGCCCAAATTTTCGGGTGCGATCGACTGCTAGGGCTGACATCCTGCTAGTGTGCTATTTTCTCGTTGAAATATGAGTTCACGTTGGTGAAGTTCCGTTGTGAGTCCTTGGACTGAGCTAAGCTGCCGGGGATCGAAGTAGGGTCGAGCATGCTGGGCGCCTCTGCGGCGTCCGGACTGGCAATAAAGCGCGCCGAACGTATTAAGCGCCGGCGCGTGTTTGCTGAGACAATATTTTGCCGGACGCGCCGTGCAGCGCCGCCTCTCAACCCTGACCGTAACGTCCACACCTAGGGGAAGGGGAAGGAGGGGGGAGGGTGAGGCTAGCTGGTAGCCTATCCTCGCCTAGCCCCAGACCAGACCAAAGGCCGGACCACAGAGGCGGTATTTGTCGGCCGGCTGAGGCCGAGCACCCACAACGTGACGGCGCAGTCACTTCTTGAGGCCAGCCGTCGGCCTCAGCTGAGCCTGTCGCGTAATTGGGAGCACGGCGGCGGCCGCACTACAAGGTTATGATTATTACCAAAGCTCTCGGAGATTTCGTGAAGTTATCCAGTCGACAACTCTAAATACACACGGTGCTCGTTAAATTCTATCACGTAGTTGTTTTTGTTGATGTTGTGGTAGAATTATGGTCCAAATTTTCGCACGAGATCGATTGATGGGTTTGATAGTGTTGTGTATGACTTTGCACACAAAAGTAAGGAGAGGTTGGATACAGAGTGGTGCGGCAGCTGGCGTCGCGGGAAGGCTGGACAGGAGCAGAAATGATTAGCAAACAGATTTACTTAACTTGTATTTCTCTAAGCGTATGAAGACTCATCACAAATATTGCAGCAAGAAATAGTGTCCAGCTATAATAATGTCAACAGGGAAGAGTTTTGATGCATTAAGCACGAACAATGGTGTCGTAGCGAAGAGAATGGCGCTGGTCATCTTATATCACTGTGGCACACAGACGCTAATAGTCCAGAGCCACTGTAAGCGTGCCTCAGCAGGTGTGTAACACTGCTTCTGCCAGATCTCGCGCTATCGCTATCGGCGTCTTCCGGAAACTCGCAATTCCGGGGCCAGCCGGAGTGGCCGAGCAGTTCTAGACGCTACAGTCTGGAACCGCGCGACCGCTACGGTCGCACGTTCGAATTCTGCCTCGGGCATGGATGTGTGTGATGTCCTTAGGTTAGTTAGGTTTAATTAGTTCTAAGTTCTAGGCGACTGATGACCTCAGAAGTTAAGTCGCATAGTGCTCAGGGCCATTAAATTAAATATGTTAATATATTAAGTGTAAAACGCTGTAAGTATTAAACTATGGAAGGTATAACACAGTAAAATTATAAAAGTGAGCCGGCCGGAGGACCGAGCGGTTCTAGGCGCTACAGTCTGGAACCGCGCGACCGCTACGGTCGCAGGTTCGAATTCTGCCTCGGGCATGGATGTGTGTGATGTCCTTAGGTTAGTTAGGTTTAAGTAGTTCTAAGTTCTAGGGGACTGTTAACCACAGCAGATAAGTCCCATAGTGCTCAGAGCCATTTGAACCATTTTTTTAAAGTAAAATTGTGCTATTTTTAATGGGAGGGCCATGGAACGTATTGTGCACATATTTGTCAGTCAACATTGTTTAATGGCATAGATTGCAACACGAGCGGGTCTACTGGCGGAAGGCTTCCGACTTGTGATGACGGAGTTGTACGACCAGAACACGAGTGTTCGGAAACGAGCAGAAAAGTTGGGAGCAGCAGCACTTTCTCTGCTTGCCACCCCTGCACCGCTTCGTAGTGTATACCGTCCGTTCAGAAAGTTCTTCGCAATAAACGACGTCGGCGCAGTTTGTACTAATAACTGTAAGCAACAGATGTGCATTTCACCAGTCAGTTGACAGCAGGCAGTGTTACGTAGTAAACGAGTGGCTGCTACAGTCAACATCGTTATGTCCCAAATCTCTAAATGAATAGTGCAATACATTCTCCGGAATATTCTGTGAAAAGCGTGTGCGAAGTACACGTTGACTCCACAACAAAAACCGTGATGTGTGGAAGCATGCTGTGACTTATTGAAACGCAAAATGCGGACAATTCTTTTCGGTTGAAAAAATGCAGAATTTGTTGTGGGACATCGTGGAATATTCCCTCTTCGGCCCCTATAGTTTCATGAAGTTCCGATGGGTGCTGGCGCTATGCACAGCCTTCAAAATGGCTTCTGTAACGGAGGTGCATTCCAAGCAGAGAGCTGTCACTGACTTCCTTTTGGCGGAAAACCATAGCGTTGAATATATTCACAGGCGCTTGTGGATCATCTACGGAGACCTAGCAGTGAACAAAAGCACGGTGAGTTGTTGAGTGAGGCGCTGTAGTCATCGCGACAAGTTCGTGCAAACCTGTCTGATCTCGCGCGTACTGGCTGAGACGCCTGCAATGTTGCAACGTGCGGATACTCTCATTCGAGGTGATCGATGGATCGCAATCAAATACCTCGCTGCACAGCCGTAGTTCTCTGTTGGTAGAGCTGACACACTCGTCCTCCAGTAGGGATACTCAACGGTGTATCCCCGCTGAGTTCTTCGCCGCCTAGCGGAAGACATAAAGTGCAACGAATGACCGTTTGTGTGGAATGTCTTGCGCGTTACAGGGCTGTCAAACATCGTCACAGGCAATCAAACATTGGTTCGTCGCTTTGAACTCAAAACGGCATTCCGTGGAGTGGCGCTACACCATCTCTCCTCCGAAGAAAATGTTGAGTCGCACCATCAGCCGGTAATGTCTTCTGGAATTCTGAAGGGGTTATTCTGTTTGATGTTCCCCTCGCGGTGCAACGAGCAACTCTGAAGTGTACAGTGCTACCCTCAGGAAATTGAAAAAATCAAATGGCTCTGAGCACTATGGGACTTAACATCTATGGTCATCAGTCCCCTAGAACTTAGAACTACTTAAACCTAACTAACCTAAGGACATCACACAACACCCAGCCATCACGAGGCAGAGAAAATCCCTGACCCCGCCGGGAATCGAACCCGGGAACCCGGGCGTGGGAAGCGAGAACGCTACCGCACGACCACGAGATGCGGGCGGGAAATTGAAGAAACGACTTCAGCGTCTTGGTCGCCACAAAAATTCAGAGTCTTCTCCTTGTCCATGACAATGCAAGGCCTCACAGAAGTCTGCATACCCGAGAGGGGCTCACAAAAGTTCATTGGACTGTTGTTCCTCATCCAGCATACAGCCCTGGTCTCACACCTTCGGACTTCCATCTATTCGGGCCAATGAAGGATGCACTGCACGGGAAGCAGTACGTGGGTGGCGGTGAGGCCGTTGTTGCGGCAAGACGTAGGCGCCAACGTCGACCAGCAGAGTGGTACAAAAAAATCAAATGGCTCTGAGCACTATGGGACTTAACATCTGAGGTCATCAGTCCCCTATACTTAGAACTACTTAAACCTAACTAACATAAGGATATCACACACATCCATGGCCGAAGCAGGATTCGAACCTGCGACAGTAGCAGCAGCGCGGTTCCGGACTGAAGCGCCTAGAACCACTCGGTGACAGTGGCCGGCCATGCGGGCATACAGGCTCTCCCAATTAGGTGACGTACGGCAGTCGAACGGAACGGAGACTGGAAAATAGTGTTTTGTAGCCAAAAGTGAGGGGAATAAATTGGTGCCGGCCGTTGTGGCCATAGTGCTCAGAGCCATTTGAACCATTTTTGAATATATTGGTGTATTGGAATCCCAAATAAGACCAACCTACTTTCGGAAAAAAATGTGTTGCATTACTTATTGAATCCCCCTCGTATTTGGTTACACTGAAATGTTACGAGCGGTGTTTCTGCTGTTCGGGATATTATGAAACGGTGACTTTGGCTGAGCGTCGTCTGGCTGGCAAGTAGCGTGTTGGTTCAGGTACGTAAGCGGAGGCCACTCGGGATAGCCGCGCGATCTGGGGCGCTTTCTCACGGTCCGCGTCGGAGGTTCTAGTCCTCCCTCGGGCATGGATGTGTGTGTTGTTCTTAGCGTAAATTAGCTTAAGTTAGATTAAATAGTGCGTAAGCTTAGGGACCGATGACCACAGCAGTTTGGTCCCATAAGACCTTAGCACGAATTTCCAGTATGTAACCGGACGCTAAGCAGCGGTCCGAATCACTGAAGCGAACTGTGGTGGAGCAACTATCAGCTGGCCTGCTGTGCGTCCTTTACTTGGTATTTCCTGTGACAGTTCGTAAACTGTGTCGCCGCGTGCGTATGGAGGCTGAGAGTAAGGTCTGGGTCTGACTGCACTGAAGACTAAAGCTTCGAATGTTCACTAAAAACATAAAACCATTGCCAGATATGTTACAGGAAATCTAATGGCAGCGTAGAAACCATAATAAAGACACAAATTCACTAAAATTATTACTGTATTTATAAAGCAGTGAATATTAACAGATTTAGTAATATTTATACTTAAAGTTGTTTATAAAGTCAATTACAAACTTTCAAAAATGATTCTTATGCGTACTAAACTCAGCTGGGATGATACTAAACGCAGCAATAAAATGAAAATATTTTCAGTATTATTTAACAGATTTCTTAAAAATAAATTATTGAGCAGCTCAGAATATACTGAATAAACAAAGAGTTCCCCAAGGACACACCATAGATTCACATTAGCACGAACGATTTGCCCTATCATCCCAGTTTGTTTATGTTTATTTTCTGAGAATATACTAAATTTATGTTCGTAAGGGGACTATTTCCGTAACGTAATACTGCAGTGGCAAGCTGAATAGAGATTTGACTTTGACTAGCTTTTTGCCATTCTGTTTATGATGTATAAAGTCTAAATCAAAGTTGATCATTCTGCGACTTTTAGCATGTAGTACGTTATATCCGCTTGCAAATTATATAAAATTGTATATCATGTATGTTTGAAACAGGTGAAGATTGTTAATTACACAGGGTGTTCGGAAATTCTCGTTACAAACATCTAGGACTTGTAGAGGAGAGTGGGTAGTTAGAATTGGAACCGATGCCTGGAAAAATACCAACTGGAACCCATGTCTGGAAAAGTACCGTTTCCGTGCTACATTCATGTCTGTAACACTACCAATTTTACATGTAATTCATTAGGCGTGACCCATTATATCACCTTTTTTTACAGTTCCGCTCATTAACAACCAAAGAAATTGCTCGTCTATTCGTTTACGGGTTCTCCTCAACGTGATACAGTACTGTGTCTTTCAGTTCGGTTGTACAGCGTCTCCTTGGAACACCATAGTCAAGCCTGCCGACGGTGAAGGTAACCCTTCTCCAAGCCGTTGCGTAGTTATGGCGAAAAATATATGCTACAGCGACGGAACGTTCTTGATAAGGGCAACGAGCAACTCTTCCATTACTGTGAGCTCCGTCATTCAGAAGGATGATGGCGCTGTATTCTGCAAACATGCACTCAACCATGTTGCTCTAATATTCACAGACATCTGAATGAGACTCGAACCAGGTCAGAGAGAGAACAGATGTCGAATGACATCAACCGATCTGATGTAACCACACCTACCCCCCCCCCCCTCCCACCCTGCTGCGTACCTACCCAGCAAACATGTTTTCAAACGACTGTAGCAGGGGAAAGAAACGTTTCCGGACACGTACAAGTCAAGGTATTGTCTACTCAGTCCCCTCGACAAGTCCTAGAAGCTTGTAACGAGAATTTCCGAACGTCCTGTAAAATTTATAAAGCAGCTCTTGTTTGAAACATACGTTATATACAGTTTTATACACACACATCAAAAAAAGTTTTGCATCACCTTGGTTCCGAGAGTTTCGTAACCTGTACAGAAAATTGGAACAGAGATCAACATAAACATCATTTCCGCCCTTATTATTGTTCATGAAAACAACATTTTACATGTCGTACCACCACGCAGCGAGACCTTCAGATGGTCCAGATTGCTGTACACACTGGTACTTCTAATACCCGTAGCACGTCCTCTTGCATTGATAATGCTTGTGTTCGTCGTGGCACACTATCTACATGTTCATCAGGGCACTGTTGGTCCAGATTGTCCCACTCCTCAACGGCGATTCGGAGTAGATCCCTCAGGGTGGTTAGTGGGACACATCGTCCATAAACAGCCCTTTTCAATCTATCTCAGGCACGTGCGATGGGGTTCATGTCTGGAGTACATGCTGGCCACTCTAGTCGAGCGCTGTCGTTATCCAGAAGAAAGTCATTCACAAGATATGCACGATGGAAACGCGAATTGTCGTTGATTAAGACGAATGCCTCGCCAATATGCTGCCGATATGGTTGCACTATTGGTCGGAGGAGGGCATTCACGTATGTTACAGCCGTTACGGCGCCTTCCATGACCATCAGCGACGTACATCGGCCCCACTAAATGCCACCCCAAAACAACAGGGAGCCTTCACATTGCTGCACTCGTTGGATAGTGTGTGTAAGGCGTTCACCCTGACCGGGTTACTTCCATACACGTCTCCGACGATTGTCTGGTAGCAGGCATATGCGACACACATCGGTGAAGAGAACGTGGTGCCAATCGTGAGCGGTCCATTAGGCATGTTGTTGGGCCCATCTGTGCCGCGCTGTATGGTGTCGTCGTTGCGAAGATGGACGTCGCTATGGACGCCGGGAGTGAAGTTGCGTATTATGCAGCCTATTGCGCACAGTTTGAGTAGTAACACGGCGTCCTGTGGATGCACGATAAGCTTTATTCAACATGGTGGTGTTATGAAACTTTCTGGCAGATTAAAACTGTGTGCCAGACTGAGACTCGAACTCGGGACCTTTGCCGGCCGCGGTGGTCTAGCGGTTCTAGGCGCGCAGTCCGGAACCGCGTGACTGCTACGGTCGCAGGTTCGAATCCTGCCTCGGGCATGGATGTGTGTGATGTCCTTAGGTTAGTTAGGTTTAACTAGTTCTAAGTTCTAGGGGACTAATGACCTCAGCAGTTGAGTCCCATAGTGCTCAGAGCCATTCGGGACCTTTGCCTTTCGCGGGCAAGTGCTCTACCATCTGAGCTCCCCATGCACGACTCGTATCATTGCACACTCCACTGCAGAGTGAAAATCTCATTCTGGAAACATCCCCCAGGCTGTGGCTAAGCCATGTCTCCGCAATATCCTTTCTTTCAGGAGTGCTAGTTCTGCAAGGTTCGCAGGAGAGCTTCTGTAAAGTTTGGAAAGTACGAGACGAGGTACTGGCAGAAGTGAAGCTGTGAGGACGGGGCGTGAGTCGTGCTTGGGTAGCTCAGTTGGTAGAGCAGTTGCCCGCGAAAGGCAAACGTCCAAAGTTCGAGTCTCGGTCCGGCACACAGGAAGTTTCATATCAGCGCACACTCCGCTGCAGAGCGAAAATGTCGTTATGGTGGCGTTGCTGTCAGGGTTACCCCGTGCCATAACCCGTAGGTAGTGGCCATTACTGCAGTAGCAGCCCTTGGGCGGCTTGAGCGAGGCATGTCACCGACAATTCCTGTCCCTCTCTATCTCCTGCATGTCCGAACAACATCGCTTTGTTTCCTTCCGAGACGCCTGAAACTTCCCTTGTTGAGAGCCCTTCCTGGCACAAAATAACAATGCCGATACTATCGAACCACGGTATTGCCCGTCTGGGCATGGTTGAACAACAGACTACACTAGCCGTGTACCTCCTTCCTGGTGGAATGACTGGAACTGATCGGCTGTCGGACCCCCTCCGTCTAATAGGCGCTACTCATGCATGGTCGTTTACATCTTTGGTCAGGTTTAGTGACATCTCTGAACAGTCAAAGGGACTGTGTCTGTGATGCAATATCGACAGTCAACATCTATCTTCAGGAGTTCTGGGAACAGGGATGATGCAAAACTTTTTTTGATGTGTGTAATTTGCAGAAAGATATCACTTGTAACACGCTAGAATTCGCAGAATGATAAATTTTGATTTAGACTTTATACATCATAAACGGAATGGCAAAAAGTCATATCCCTATTCAGTTTGCCATTGCAGTATTACGTTAGTCAAATAGTCATCTTACAAACATTGCAAGATGCTCAGTTGACTTCAGTAGCTGAATAGTGTATGTCAGCATTAACCGACCAGCATAAATGATATTACACGCTTTTCGTCCTTTGTGGCGTAAATATTCCTTAATAAATCTGATTTTACTAGTAACTTAAATTAATGTTAATGTCTGGCACAGACTTCGTATCGGGAACGCTGGTTCGACCTTCGTTTAAAGGAAATGAGAATTAATGACCGTCAAAACTAAATATTAAAAGGCAGAATTACAATGCACAACTCACTATAAGGTTACTACCTCCTCTCTTTCGCAAGCCAGCAAAATAGTAATCATTACTTTCTTATTCTTATTAATGTGCTAAATATCAGGATCAGGTTATTTGAATTTTGTACGCTGACACACTAGACACAACAACTCACTTCCGTAACAACTGCAATGCTCATACTTTAACAAGTCAAGAACATTATAATCAGCAGTTCGCGAAATGATGGCATGGTCGAATGATCGAATGCAGGATGAACGAATGAAAGTGAATCTTTTCCATCATATGTGTTAATTCTTCACGTGGTCAGCGAGTGGGTACAGACATCGTTGAAGATACCTGAACATCATTTGTGAAATTTTGTTATTGATTTTCAAGGCAGAAACAAGGCAAATGCACAAAGTACGCGCACTACAATTGGTCACGTGACAAGGTTTTTTAGTAGGCGAGCAGACAGGTTTCGAGGTGTAGTGATGTTTGTATATGAGAGGGTAAGGTCGGTTGGTAAGATATCCGCGGCTGGTGGGCCTTATAAACTTTAAGTGTTGGCCGGAACGTAGAATTATTTCGATATACACCCGCTCTCTTGTGATTACGTAGGGACAAGCTGATCCTAACTGGCGATTACTTTCACATCATTTTAATAGGTACTAGCCTTCCTGAAGTTGCAGCATCTTCCACTCTACTTATTGACTTTTCCATTTGTTTGTTTTGCTGATTCTCCCAGTAACTCCTTTCAGGCATGTCTCGAACGATCAAAGAGCAACCCTCAGCTTGTGAACGGCTTCCGTAGATTAAGTCCATATCTGATTTCCACAAGCCAAGCTGACCATGTACGCTACTTTCGAACTATCAGTTCAGTAACATGAGAGTTTAGTAAAGAAAACAGTAGTATTCAGTTTACCATAATCAATTACTTGCCACAGAAGGGTTACGTTATGTATGAGGGTTGCCTAGAAAATAATGCACCGCATTTTTTTCCTTCAACACTTGTTTATCGAACATAATGAGAATTACACACAGGAAAAATGGTGTTTTATCTACATACCCTATTTTTCCACGTAATCTTAATCCCGTTCTTTGGTCTTCCTCTAGCGCGAAACAAGGACGTGTGAGGCTTTAGGGTGGATGGAGTGACACTGTCCAACCCTGTTTTGCGATGTGTTCAGCAGTCCTCAGACTTGTGTGGGGCCGAGCGTTATCGTGTTGCAGCGAAACATCTGCTGGGTTGCTGGGCGCCGAAGTCACTGGAAGTGCGTCTTGAGTTTTGTTAATGTGTTGACATTTGCTTCTGAATTAATGGTGGCATCTCTTGAAATCACATCAATGAGAATTACACCTTCACAGTCCCAGAACACGGTCATCATGACCTTACTAGCGGATGCAGTTGCTTTGAATTTTTTCCTCTGTGGCGAGTGGGATTGGCGCCATTCCATCGACTGTCGTTTTGTTTCGGGTTCAAAGTGGTGAACCAAGGTTTCGTCACGTGTCACAATACGGGACAAGAAGGCCACTCCATCAGCTTCAAAACGTTACAACAAATCAAGACAAATGTGCGATTTGTGATCCACCGTTAGACACTACGGGACTCATCTTGCACACACTTTTGAATATCCAAGAGTGCGGATAATTGCACCCACACTTCTTTTGCTGATTGACAGATGCAGCGCCAACTGCCGAGTCGTAATGCGTCTGTCCTCGCGAATGAGAACATCAGCTCGCTGCAACGTATCAGGTGTGACAGCCGTGGATGGTCTCCCCGACCGCTGCACATCGTGGAGCTCCGCCGAACCGCCTTCTGATGACCTCACGCTCCGTCCCCAGCGGCTAACTGTACTTCTGTCGACAGAAAATGCTCCACAGACTTTGCACTAGCGTTCGTGAATATTCCCCACAGTTTCTTTCCCTTCAGTGAGAAATTCAATGACGGCACGTTGCTTGTAACACCTACAGACGCCGTTTTGAAACTGTAATGCAGCTACGCTGTCTGTCGGTAGTGAAGGAAACTTGGCGCGTTCACTCAGGAGACAAAATTATACGTAGGTAAAGTTTTCCATTAGTATCATTGTTTTCGGCTGAGAAAAAAAATTCGGTGCATTACTTTATGGACAACCTTCGTACACAGTAACTAGAGGTATTTTTCCAACCGAAAATTGTTATATCTTTGAGCGAAGAGCTTTGTGGTATACATCAGCTGGATGGCGCGGGCTACAATTTTTTGTATTTATGGTGGCAGTTTTTATAGTGAATAATTCTGTTCCCGACAGGCAGTGAAAATCGAAGCTGCGAGGTGCAGATGAACAACAGTACCTCCAATAAGTAAAGCAACTCGCTTTTCGAGACAACTTGCAGTAATAACTAGCACTGTTATCTTCTTGTCACAAAGCCAGTACCCGGCATAACCTAGTAAATTCTACATGCCCTGTTAGAAGATAAGCCTGAAAAGGCCAAAAAAATAGTTTATGGAAATAAACAAGTAGCAGATGTCTGGTTACACAGTTATTTCTTACTTGAGTACAAAACTCCCTCAAATGATGCCACTTTAATTTGTCACTATAGAGTTAATAATGCTATTTTTTCCCTCCCCAAGTTTAGCACGCTAGACTTTGTTGCAGGTGTTGTTAAATGGAAAATGGCGAACCGCTGAAGTAAGCAGACCACTGTTTCCTCGTCATTATTTAGATCGTTACCTTAGTTCTGAACTTACAGATGAGTAGAAACTCCAAATAAAATTTTCAGAATACTTAAACTGTGTCAGTTTTGCGAAAGATAGGCCGGTTTCCTTTCTTATCCTTTGCCAATCAGAGCTTATCTTCCCACTCGTCAGCGACGGAGTGTTTGAATCCTTATGTTCTTTTCTTTGTTGAGGGTTATTTTCTGCCTGCATGGCTAAACATTTATCTAGGGCAAGAGACTCGTGGAGAAGTGGAATAGATAGAGCAGGATGGGGCAAAGATTGCAAATGGCAGAAGGGCTTTGTATAAAAATAAACGGCTTCTAACACAAAAAATACAAATCTTGACATCCGAAAAAAAATCACTAAAGCGATGTTTAGAGCTCACACCTGTGAACGTCCAAAACCTGTACAATGATGAAGGCAGAAATGACACGATTTGAAACTCTTGAAATAGGTTGTTACATGGGACTATTCCAGATCTGAAATATTGATCAAGTAAGGAATGAAGGTGTTCTGCGAGTCAAAATAATAATAATAATAATAATAATAATAATAATAATCCCCGTGGAGGCCCGGGAAAAGAATAGGCCTCCGGTATGTTCTGCCAGTCGTAAAAGGCGACGAAAAGAACAAACCACTAATAGGGCTAACCCCCCTTTTAGTGTGATTACTTGGTTCAGGACAGAACTAAAGAAGCCTCGGACAAGCGCCGTCTTGGTCGGGGACGACGCTTGAACCCTATGCCCGCCCACAATGGTAACGACACTGCTAGCCAACTGGAAAATGATTTAAATCCAAATAGAGTTGTTTTGCAGGATATGCTTCCTGCAACCACCCTAGAAGGAAAACAAAGACAGAGGATGAGATGGTCAGATGAAGTTAATCGACACCTCATGTTCTGTTATTACCAAGCAACAAACCTAGGAACCAACACAACTGGATACAGATTACAAGTACACACAACATTTATTACCAGATACCCGGAATTAAAATTTTTAACAGAACAACGACTAGCTGATCAGATCCGTGTAATAATAAAAAATAACAGGATACCCCAGTCAGAATTAGAAAACATCAAACAACAAGTACAACAAATACTGGAACAAAATAATGTGCAATCAGAAGAAGAAGAAAATACAGTAATGGACTCAAACATCCCAGAGCAAACAAAGAAAGAACAACACGCATCAATTAAACAATCAGAGGAAAACGAAATCTCAAGACAGCCACCAGAACAAGCACAAATAGAACACGAAGAGACACACGTGTTAGATATAGAAGAGAAATTTCAGCTGACATTTATAGAATACAAAGACACAAATACAGACATCAGACCATTCTTGCACAGACCGCCAAATAACCCACAAGTCGAAACAACAATAAAAACTATCAACACAATCATACATAACAAAATAAACGAAAATACAACTAGGAAGAGTTACAACTACTGGTTTATATAGGAGCACTCACTGCACTAAATATACACACTAGGCAGAGATCAGAACAAACCAACACACAGAAGAAACCCACAAAACCAGCATGGCAACACAGGCTACGGATAAGAATAGAAAAACTGAGAAAAGACATTGGACAGCTAACACAATTTATAAGAAATGAAATATCAGACAAAAAACGAAAAAGGTTAGGTAAAATCACACAACAAGAAGCAATCGAGCAATTAGATGAAAAGAAGCAGAAATTACAAGCATTGGCCAAACGACTTAGAAGATACAAAAAAAGTGAAAATAGAAGGAAACAAAACCAAACATTCAACACAAACCAAAAGAGATTTTACCAAACAATAGATAACACACACATTAAAATAGACAATCCACCAAACATAACAGACATGGAACACTTCTGGAGCAACATATGGTCAAACCCGGTACAACATAACAGGCATTCATGGTGGATACAAGCAGAAACAGACACATACAAGATGTTACCACAAATGCCTGAAGTGATAATTTTGCAACATGAAGTCACCCGAGCAATTAATTCTACACACAATTGGAAAGCCCCTGGAAATGATAAAATAGCAAATTACTGGCTAAAGAAGTTCACCTCAACACATTCACATCTAACTAAATTATTTAACAGTTACATTGCAGATCCATACACATTCCCTGATACACTTGCACATGGAATAACCTATCTGAAACCTAAAGATCAAGCAGACACAGCAAACCCAGCTAAATATCGCCCCATAACATGCCTACCAACAATCTACAAAATATTAACTTCAGTCATTACACATAAATTAATGGCACATACAACACAGAACAAAATTATAAATGAAGAACAAAAAGGCTGCTGCAAAGGAGCACGAGGATGTAAAGAGCAACTGATAATAGATACAGAGGTGACATATCAAGCTAAAACTAAACAAAGGTCGCTACACTACGCATACATTGATTACCAAAAAGCCTTTGATAGTGTACCCCACTCATGGTTACTACAGATATTGGAAATATACAAAGTAGATCCTAAATTGATACAGTTTCTAAACATAGTAATGAAAAACTGGAAAACAACACTTAATATCCAAACAAATTCAGATAACATCACATCACAGCCAATACAGATTAAGCGTGGAATATACCAAGGAGACTCATTAAGTCCTTTCTGGTTCTGTCTTGCTCTGAACCCACTATCCAACATGCTAAATAATACAAATTATGGATATAATATTACTGGAACATACCCACACAATATCACACATTTGCTATACATGGATGATCTAAAACTACTGGCAGCAACCAATCAACAACTCAACCAATTACTAAAGATAACAGAAGTATTCAGCAATGATATAAATATGGCTTTTGGAACAGACAAATGTAAGAAAAATAGCATAGTCAAGGGAAACCACACTAAACAAGAAGATTACATATTGAATAACCACAGTGACTCCATAGAAGCGATGGAAAAAACAGATGCCTATAAATATCTAGGATACAGACAAAAAATAGGAATAGATAATACAAATATTAAAGAAGAACTAAAAGAAAAATATAGACAAAGGCTAACAAAAATACTGAAAACAGAATTGACAGCAAGAAACAAGACAAAAGCTATAAATACTTATGCTATACCAATATTGACCTACTCATTTGGAGTAGTGAAATGGAGTAACACAGACCTAGAAGCACTCAATACACTTACACGTTCACAATGCCACAAATATAGAATACATCACATACATTCAGCAACAGAAAGATTCACATTAAGCAGAAAGGAAGGAGGAAGGGGATTCATCGACATAAAAAACCTACATTATGGACAGGTAGACAATTGAAGAAAATTCTTTCTAGAACGAGCAGAAACTAGCAAAATACACAAAGCAATCACTCATATAAATACATCGGCTACACCACTGCAATTTCATAACCACCTCTACAACCCTTTAGATCACGTAACATCAACAGATACGAAGAAAGTAAATTGGAAAAAGAAAACACTACATGGCAAGCACCCGTATCATCTAACACAGCCACACATCGATCAAGACGCATCCAACACATGGCTAAGAAAAGGCAATATATACAGTGAGACGGAAGGATTCATGATTGCAATACGGGATCAAACAATAAACACCAGATATTACAGCAAGCATATTATTAAAGATCCCAATACCACAACAGATAAATGCAGACTTTGCAAACAACAAATAGAAACAGTAGATCACATCACAAGTGGATGTACAATACTAGCAAATACAGAATACCCCAGAAGACATGACAATGTAGCAAAAATAATACATCAACAGCTTGCCTTACAACATAAACTTATAAAACAACACGTTTCCACATACAAGTGTGCACCACAAAATGTACTGGAGAATGATGAATACAAATTATACTGGAACAGAACCATTATAACAGATAAAACAACCCCACATAACAAACCTGACATCATACTCACCAATAAAAAGAAGAAATTAACACAACTAATCGAAATATCCATACCCAATACAACAAATATACAAAAGAAAACAGGAGAAAAAATTGAAAAATACATCCAACTGGCTGAGGAAGTCAAGGACATGTGGCATCAGGATAAAGTTGACATTATACCAATTATACTATCAACTACAGGAGTCATACCACACAATATCCACCAGTACATCAATACAATACAGCTACATCCAAACTTATATATACAATTACAGAAATCCGTAATTATTGATACATGTTCAATTACCCAAAAGTTCCTAAATGCAATATAACATATACCGTACGGTTAAAAGGAAGTGACGCTTGATCAAGGTCCGCGTCACGTCCCATTTTTTAACCAGACTTAACGTCTGAGAAAGTAAAGAAAGAAATAATAATAATAAATAATAAAAAAAATCACCAATAAAGATTTTAACGAATCAGTGAGGTAGAATACGCACATATGTTTAGAAATGCGTCGTTGCCGAAAATGAAAAGATAGTGGAAGGAAAGCATTTGAAGCATATTTTAAGATCGCTGCCATGCAGTATCAGTAGAATTATTGCTATGGCGGAACGCATAGGCGCACTAATTGTCAACTTTACCTGTGACTAGGCTTGCCAATTATAAGGATTTTTCAGTGTTATCTTTTCTGAAAGATTGTCATATTGAACTAGAAACCACTTATTGTTTGCAAGCTCTGTCTGCTTCATACTTAGATTCATATCTTTCCACTTCTACATATTCTTGCTGTGTGGTAATTTATTTGCAAGAAGATATTATTGCATATATTGCGCTAAATTGTTTTCAGCTTAACGAGCAGAGACAAACGTGCAGTGGTTTTCGGAGGCTATTACTTTCTACTCGCAGTAAGTTGCATAACGTGGTTCGGCGATCCATTCTACAAAGGCGTACTCAAAAGTAATGGCTTCGAATGTTTACGAGAAAAAATTATAGGTTTTTAAATAAAACAAATTTAACAACTTTCCCCATCTTTGTTTTTCACGTGTAGATATCTTCGGCCGTCTGCCGCTAGGGGGCTCCTAATTGTAGACTGTATCATGACGGTGTGTAACGTAACTGTGTCAGTGTGAGTTAGGAACAGTGTGCTGTAATCGAGTTGGTCCACACATGGAACACCCTCTCCTTCAAGATGACAACGTTTCGACATTTTGGTTTCACTGTCATCAGTCATCCTCCTACAGTTTCGACTTGGCCCCATTCGGTATTTACTTGTTTCTAAAACTTAAAGGAGATCTTCAAGGACTTCACTGTGATAGTTATGTTGTGGTGCAAGCAGAGGTGAGGTTGTTGCTCCGTCAACACAGTCAAAGATTCTACAGTGACGGCATCAACAAACTGGACTCTCGTTGGGAGAAATGTGTTCGTTGACAGGGTGAATATGTTGAGAAATAAATACATACATGAAGCACAAAGATGTAGAACGTTAATAACGTTTCATTTGAAAAGTTTTAAAGTTTCGTCACAAAAACTTCGGAGGCATTATTTTTCAACACGCCCTCGCATTAGCTGTTGGATAGTTCGTTTCACTCTGCTTTCAGCATCTCACTAAATAAATTCAGCATAAAACTACGGAATTATCTTTATTATACGACACAACGTGAGCAGTGTAAAAATGGATTCTAGATAGCTGTGTGCAACCCGAGTAGAATATATTCATTATATGAATTCCTAGCGGAATATGTTCGTGTATTTTGGTTAAAACCTAATGGCCACAATTAATAGTGATCAGTAACAAGATAAAATTTGGAAGCAGTTGAAAAGCATGTGTTTGAGGTTTTTATGCACGGTGCACGGCCATACACCAAATATTCCCTGAAAATGAATTTTATTGCAAACCTAGAGTTTCTAAACAAAGTAAAACAAGAAATAAATATATTGGCTTAATCACTCAGGTTTTTTTCACATTTTCCTACTTTATGGAGAGTGAATATAGTGGTGTACATAGACAAGGAATGGTGCGTGCTTGGAAATCCGAGTGAAGAAACTAAATACGGTGGTCATGATTGTAGTAAATTATGGAATGAATTAAATTATATTGTCACCGAAGAAGCTGAGTAGCACCGTGGTGTAGTGGTTCTGATGTTAAACTGTTGCACGGAGGGTCCTGAGTCCAAAACTCCCCTGGGCTATACAATTTTAATTTCTATATTCGGTTCGAGTACGTTCCAGAAGTATCCACTAATGGCAAGCAGCATTGTAATGGAATGTTCTGTAGCTGTATATATACTGTATGTGTTCTAGCCGGAGGCAGTTGGTTCCGCGCTCTTGTAGGTGCAAGTGCTGAATAAACCTTCGTTAACTGAAGTTAGTGTTCGTCATTCACCTACTTACACCTTCTTCTACGTTACAGTAGTATAGCAAGTGTTGGTACGCTGTATTTCCAAAATTTTATTCTTTTGTAAAAAGGCTTTTGATATTGCCACACTCAACAGCAACTGTTTAAGGATGTTTTTTTTCAGAAAAAGCTATACTGACTGACAGAAGGAACAGAATTTATATAGCTATTATTAATGGTATGTGAAATGCCAAAGAAAACACAAAGCCTGTTAAAACATAAAAATTGAGCCAAAATATACGGATTTGTTTTGCTTATATATGCGTGAAAATAATGGCTGGAATTGTACACGGATGTATAAAAAGTGCACGATAGTCGTAGAGAATGTATAATTATTACTGATCAGGAAATAAATGAAAATATGAATTGAAATTGTGTTTTAGGTAAGCATGTAAGGTTTCATCAGACCTGAAGTGCGATCTTTGTAGTTTACGCCTTCATTCGATTGTTATTCCATGTAGAAACAGAATTTTTAAAACTATACAGAGCGGAGAAAGTGCCTCACCTGGCTGCCAAAGTCTTGAAGATTTTTCTTTATTTTTGATCGCTTGGTATGATCTGTCAGTTCCCAGTTCAGTACCAAATAACTTCTTAAAGAAAAATAGCATTTAAAATCTACAGAATTTTTTCACAATCAAGTGGTTAATTTCCTCTACGTAAGGGGTTGCAGGCAAATGTGAAATCACAAAACAGCTGATAACTAACGGCTGAGCATAGCAGTTAGGTAGTACAATCGGTACGCGACCCAGCGTGAACTTGGAAAGTTCATATATATCCACAAGGCACTATTGTATTTTATTAGTAGTGAAGATTAATCTTTAGTGAGATATTAGCCCTAGTGCCGTCTTGTACAAAACTATAGAGAAGGAAGAGTCGCGAATGATGCGTAGTTTCTTTATGATTTGATGTTCTAGTCATCAGCCATATTGCGGACCGAACACCGTGGCTGGAATCCAGTAACTGGATTCATTAATACGACCTAGCGACTGAAGTACTGTTACACTGGCGTGGAAATTCAGTGCTCGTACAATGGCAGTCTATCCTCTCATGAATTCACAAAACCAATAATAGCGTGAAATGTGGGAATGCCAGGCTTGGCACACCAGCCATATCTAGTTGTACCACGTGATATGCTTAGGACGGGACAATGCTGGTGGAACAGTGTAAATGAATATGCGTCCACGTTTCGAGAATTAGTGACAATAATTTGCGGGTGCTTCCGTCCCTTTAACGGGTAGCCAGTTAGGACCTACAGATCTACATCCACATCTACATCTGCGTGATTACTCTGCTATTCACAATAAAGTGCCTGGCAGAGGGTTCAATGTACCACCTTCATGCTCTCTCCCCACTGTTCCACTCTCGTATGGCGCGCGGGAAAAACGAGCACTTAAATTTTTCTGTACGAGCCCTGATTTCTCTTATTTTATCGTGATGATCATTTATCCCTGTATAGATGGGTGCCAACAGAATGTTTTAGCAATCGGAGGAGAAATCGGGTGATTGAAATTTCATGAGAAGATCCCGTCGCAACGAAAAACGCCTTTGTTTTAATGATTGCCACTCCAATTCACCTATCATATCTGTGACACTATCTCCCCTATTTCGCGATAACACAAAACGAGCCACCCTTCTTTGAACTTTTTCGATGTCATCCGTCAGTCCCACCTGATGCGGATCCCACACCGCACAGCAATACTCCAGAATAGGGCGGACAAGCGTAGTGTAAGCGGTCTCTTTAGTAGACCTGTTGCACCTTCTAAGTGTTCTGCCAATGAATCGCAGTCTTTGATTTGCTCTACCCACAACATTATCGATGTGATCGTTCCAATTTAGATTATTTGTAAGTGTAATCCCTAAGTATTTAGTTGAATTTACAGGCATCAGATTTGTGTAACTTATCGCGTAATCGAAATTTACCGAATTTATTTTAGTACTCATGTGAATAACTTCACACTTTTCTTTATTCAGGGTCAATTGCCACTTTTCGCACCACACAGATATCTTATCTAAATCATTTTGCAATTCGTTTTGGTCATCTGACGACTTTACAAGACGGTAAATGACAGCTTCATCTGCAAATAATCTAAGAGGGCTAGTCAGATTATCTCCTATGTCGTTAATATAAACCAGGAACAATAGAGGGTCTATAACATTTGCTTGCTTAACGCCGGATATTACTTCTGTTTTACTCAATGACTTTCCGTCTATTACTACGAAATGTGACCTTTCTGACAGGAAATCACGAATCCAGTCGCACAACTGAGGCGATATTCCATAGGCACGCAGTTTGGTTAAAAGACGCATGTGAGGGACAGTGTCGAAAGCTTTCTGGAAATCTAAACATATGAAGTCAATTTGACATCCCCTGTCCATAGCACTCGTTACTTCATGAATATAAAGAGCTAGTTGTGTTCCGCTTGATCGATATTTTCTGAATCCGTGCTGACTATGTGTCAATAAATCGTTTTCTTCGAGGTACATCATAATGTTCGAATACAGGAATGTGTTTCAAAACCTTACTGCAAATCGACGTTAGTGATATGGGGCTGTAATTCAGCGGGTTACTCCTATTTCCCTTTTTGGGTATTGGTGTGACTTGAGAAATTTTCCAGTCTTTAGGTACAGATCTTTGTATGAGCGACCAGTTGTATATAATTGTTAAATATGGAGCTATTGCATCAGCATACTCTGAAAGGAATCTGACTAGTATACGATCTGGACCGGAGGCCTTGTCTTTATTAAGTGGTTGAATCTACTTTACTACACCGAGGATATCTACTTCTACATTTCTCATCTTGGCAGTTGTTCTTGATTGGAATTCGGGAATATTTTCTTCGTCTCCTTTGGTGAAGGAGCTTCGGAAAATTGTGTTTAAAAACTCAGCTTTAGTGGCACTGTCATCTGCGACTTCACCGTTGTTATCGCTCAGTGAAGGTATTGATTGCGTCTTGCCACTGGTGTGCTTTATATATGACCAGGAATCCCTTTGGGTTTTCTGCCAGATTCCGAGATAGAGTTTTGTCGTGGAAATTATTAAAAGCATCTCGCATTGAAGCACGCGCTATATTTCGAACTTCTGCAAAACTTTGCCAATCTTGGGGATTTTGCTTCTTTTAAATTCGGCATATTTTTTTCGTTGCTTCTGCAACAGCGATCACACCCGTTTTGTGTACCATAGGGGATCAGCACCATCACTTATTAATTTATGTGGTATAGTGTATATCTCTCAATTGCCGTCGATACTATCTCTTTGAAATCATTCCACATCTTTTCTTTACGTGATCAGATCGGAAGGAGTGGAGACTGTCTCTTAAAAAGACGTTAAGAGAATTTTTATCAGCTTTTTTAAATAGATGTGCTTTGCGTTTCTTTTTGATGGTTGTGGGTGTTACGGTATTCAGCCTAGCAGCAACTGCCTGCTTCAAACCAGTCAGAAGACTGATGACTCACATATACACTATGTGATGAAAAGTATCTGGACACCCCCAAAAACATACGTCTTTCATATTATGTCCACTGTGCTGCCAACTACTGCCAGGTACTGCATATCAGCGACCTCAGTAGTCATTAGAGCAGAATAGGGCGCTCTGCGGAACTCACGGAGTTCGAACGTGGTCATGTGATTGGGTGTCATTTGTGTCACACGTCTGTACGCTAGATTTACACACTCATAAACATCCCTAGGTTCACCATTTCCGATGTGATAGTAAAGTGGAAACGTGAAGGGACACGTACAGCACAAAAGCGTACAGGCCGACTTCGTCTGTTGACTGACAGAGGACGCCGACAGCTGAAGAGGGTCGTAATGTGTAATAGGCAGACATCTATCCAGACCATCACACAGGAATTCCAAACTGCATCAGGACCCACTGCAAGTATTATGACAGTTAGGTGGGAGGTGAGAAAACTTGGATTTCATGGTCGAGCGGCTGCTCATAAGCCCCACATCACGCCGGTAAATGCCAAAAGACGCCTCCCTTCGTGTAAGGAGCGTAAACTTTGGACGATTGAACAGTGGAAAAACGTTGTGTGGATTGACGAATCACGCTACACATTGTGGCAATTCGATGACAGGGTGTGGGCACGGCGAATGGCCGGTGAACGTCATCTGCCAGCGTGTGTAGTGCCATCAGTAAAATTCGGAGGCTGTGCTCTTATGGGGTGGTCGTGTTTTTCGTGGAGGGGGCTTACACCTGTGTTGTTTTGCGTGGCACTATCACAGCACATGCCTACATCGAAGTTTTAAGCAGCTTCTTGCTTCTCACTGTTGAAGGACAATTCGGGGATGGCGATTGCATCTTTCAAAACAATCGAGCACCTGTTCATAACACACGGCCTGTGGAGGAGTAGTTACACGACAATAACATCCCTGTAGTGGACTGGCCTGCACAGAGTCCTGACCTGAGTCTTGCATAACCCTTTTGGGATGTTTTGGAACGCCGACTTCGTGCCAGGCCTCATGGACCGACATCGATGCCTCTCCTCAGTACAGCACTCCGTGAAGAATGGGTTGCCATTCTCCAAGAAACCTTCCAGCACCTGATTGAAAGCATGCCTGCAAGAGTGGAAGCTGTCATCAAGGCTACGGGTGGGCCAACACCATACTGAATGCCATCATTACCGATGGAGGGCGCCACTAACTTGTAAGTCATTTTCAGCCAGGTGTCCTGATACTTTTGATCACATAGTGTAATTACGCGAAAGACAGGTATATGTGTAAACCGAGACGCACGATCAGAACTTTGCGTCAATCGACTGTCGATAAATGTCACGTTCGTTGTAGTAGACAAGCCTGGTTTACGAAATAGCAGTACCTTTGTTATTAAGAAGTACGATGCAATGCTGCTTCGCAAATCCATGCATGCAGTCTTAATAACACAGGCACTGATATTTCGTATTTGTGTGCCAATACACGCCCTCGACTCTCAATTAATACGTCCTTCCTGGTCGGGAATATACGTAACGTACAAGTATAAGTTGTGACAAAAGGATGGTGACATATGGAAATTTTGAGTATGGCCGGACAGCCGAAGCGGTTAATTCGGGTTCGAATCCCAGTCCGGCACAAATTTTCATTGTCGTTATTGTAATACGTAGCCGAAATATTGGCAACTGTGAATATATTTCCCGTACAGAAAATGACATACAGTTTCAGAGACTTTACCGGTTTCATATAGATCTGACTTCATGTGCATAAAATCAAGCGGTGAGGTAAAATTTGGGACAGCAATGTGAATTTGGATCGAGGATGGAGGCGTGCCAGGGTAATCCGTGCCGTTGTCTGAACTACTGTACCAAGTTGCCTAATGAGCCGGAGACATGGGTTCCATTCTCGGCCTTGGTACGAATTTTCACTCGCCACTTCAGTCTATATACCGGGTGATCAAAAAGTCAGTAAATTTGAAAACTTAATAAACCACGGAATAATTTAGATAGAGAGGTAAAAATTGACACACATGCTTGATTTGACATGGGGTTTTATTAGAACCACTCCATATTGCTAGACGCGCGAAAGATTTCTTGCGCGCGTCGTTTGGTGATGATCGTGTGCTCAGCCGCCACTTTCGTCATACTTGGCCTCCCAGGTCCCAAGACCTCAGTCCGTGCGATTATTGGCTTTGGGGTTACCTGAAGTCGCAAGTGTATCGTGATCGACCAACATCTCTAGGGATGCTGAGAGACAGCATCTGACGCGAATGCCTCACCATAACTCCGGACATGCTTTTCAGTGCTGTTCACAACATTATTCCTCGACTACAGCTATTGTTGAGGAATGATGGTGGACATATTGAGCATTCCCTGTAAAGAACATCATCTTTGCTTTGTCTTACTTTGTTATGTTAATTATTGCTATTCTGATCAGATGAAGCGCCATCTGTCGGACATTTTTTGAACTTTTGTATTTTTTGGTTCTGTTAAAACCCCATGTCATTCAAAGCATGTATGTCAATTTGTACCTCTCTATCTACATTATTCCGTGATTTATTCAGTTTTCAAATTTATACTGACTTTTTGATCACCAGATACATACAAAATTTCCTGTAGTTCCTACTCTTACCAGTACGGCAGTGCGAGAAAAAGTTAATTCACTCCAAATACGCTCGCTAGAAGACAAGAAGAACAGAGTAATCACATGCAGGCGCTAATCCAAGGTTCGGGTCTGCTGTTGCACATGCTAACACTACTCACGGGCTTGTTAAAAGGACCGTGTCTAACATTCTTTGCTGTTTCTTGATTTGGAAAGAACCGTGGGATTTCGTCTCAAAGAAGTAAAGTTATTCAAAAAATACAAGAATTATCGGCTGCTGAACCAACATTTCGAAGCCGCTGTTGTCTGCAGAGGCAGAAAGAGCTTGCTAGTACCCCTTGCAAAGAAGAACTGAGATGAGAGACAAAGGAGTTACAGAGACTGGCTGCGAATAGGCACTGATTTAAATTAACGGGGAAAGTTGAAAATTTGTGCCGGACCGGGATTCGCATCTGTGTCTCATGCTTACTACGCAGATGCTCTGACCACTGCGCCATCTGGACACATGGGTCTTCGCAGCTGCACGCACCACCCTGTCACACCTATCAGGGTATAAGTGTATATTTTTATTTTTATAATGATATAATGTGATAAACACAGCGCGCGACTCACCGCCTTCTAACAAATAGTTTACGTGAGCGCTGCTATTTAGAGAAGAAAATGTGGATATTCTTACCCATACGTAAGCATCCTGTCTAGTCACCTGCATCCATTCATGTCCATTGTGCATTCCGACGGACTTGGGAAATTGCAGTAGGACAATGCCACACCACACATCGACCAGAATTGCTACAGAGTGGCTTCGGCGACATTCTTCTGAGCTTAAACACCTCTGCTGGCCACCAAACTTCCTAGTCATGAACATTATTGATTATATCTCAGATGCCTTGCAACGTACTGTCCAGAAGAGATCTCCACCCTCTCATCCTCTTACAGATTTATGGACACCCCAACAGGATTCATGTGGGTCTCAGGGGCTACTGGTTATTTATGTACCAAATTACATAAAGGTTAACTGAGATATTGCGGAATGTAATGATTTTCAATATTTCTTATTCATTATTTGCAAGGCAAAACTGGAGAGAATCTCGTCTGCTGTTAGTCGGCCAAAATGAAACATACTGAACTCATTCAGTGCAGTGAATTTTGGTAACTGAAATTAATTTTAACTTCGAAATTAATGAAAGATCAAAACTGAGATAACTCTCGCATTTACATTTAATATTACGAAATGAAATTTTAATTAAATAATACAGTCAGCGTAATGGCCGACTAAATCCTGCTAGGGGAGATGAGCTCCCTGCACTACGAAGTTCTGTAAAAATTTTGTTAATTATAATTATTGGCTGCGATCATGCGAGGTGACAACTAAGTCAATAATACATACTTTCCAATAACAATTTCTACTGTATTTTTCAAAAATACAGGTAAAACTTACGTTGATTATCAGACAGCACTACAATGGCGGCCCACCGCTAGACGAAACAAAACAGGAGAGATCGTTCGATCAAAGCATTGTCTCTGATCTTCATGGCCTATGTTACACAGAGATTATACGAAAAAAACTGTGTTTTGTAAATTACGTCGATATTTGTGTTTTGATAATAATAACTTACGTTCTTTACTATTTGTTGTACACCGCGCACACATACACAGTCTTGAATTAATTTATAATTCACACGTCTCATAACAAAAACTTCCTTTCTCTTTCTCCAAATGTCCATTTATGTGACGTACCGTCACAACCCCCGTCAGACCCAACTTCTCAACGTATCCACACACTACTGATGCAGTGCCTCTTGCCCATTATCCTCATCTCGCCGATTCCCGTAAGAGTTCGAGCCTGGTGTGCCTCCGTACTAAAGACACCATTCGCCGTCCTTGCCTTAATTATATATATATATATATATATATATATATATATATATATATATATATATATATATATATAAAATGTCTGCTGTTTCGGACATGTCCAAAAGTACAGACACCACATATATACAAAACTTAGATTATTAACTCTAATCGAAGACGACGATTGTTAAAAGAGACGGGTTCTCTACAATGAAAGATGTTTAGGCATCAGATCAGAAACAGCAGTGGCAAATGTAAAAGGTAATCATTTAGTACGGAAGAATTTTTTGGAAAAAGAAGTTGCTAATTATATGACATAAATTCAGAAAGATATCTGTGCTAACATCATAGTACCTGTACGCCGAAGCATTATCCGTATTAGTAACGGATCTACACTGAAAAGCCAAAGAAACTGTTACACCTGCCTAATGTCGAGTAGGGCCCCCGCGAGCACGCAGAAGTGCCGCAACACGACGTGGCTGAACTCCACAAATGTCAGAAGTAGTGCTGGAGGGAATTGATGCCATGAATCCTGTTGGGGTGTCCATAAATCTGTAAGAGGACGAGAGGGTGGAGATCACTTCTGGACAGTACGTTGCAAGGCATCTGAGATATAATCAATAATGTTCATGACTAGGAAGTTTGGTGGCCAGCAGAGGTGTTTAAGCTCAGAAGAATGTCGCCGAAGCCACTCTGTAGCAATTCTGGACGATGTGTGGTGTGGCATTGTCCTGCTGCAATTTCCCAAGTCCGTCGGACTGCACAATGGACATGAATGGATGCAGGTGACTAGACAGGACGCTTACGCATGGGTCACCTGTCAGACTTATCGTGGGTCCCATACCATTTCAACTGCACACGCCCCACACCATTACAGAGCCTCCACCAGCTTGAACAGTTCCCATCTCACATGCAGGGTCCATGGAGTCATGAGGTTGTCTCCATACCCGTACACGTCCATCCGCTTAATACAGTTTGAAACGAGACTCGAGGCAACATGTGTCAAGTCATCAATAGACCAATGTCGATGTTGACGTGCCCAGGAGAGGCATAAATCTTTGTGTCGTGCAGTCATCAAGGGTACACGAGTGGCCCTTCGGCTCCGAAAGCCGATATTGATGATATTTCGTTGAATGATTCGCACGATGGCACTTGTTAATGGCTCTGCATTGAAATCTGCAGCAATTTGTGGAAGGTTTCACTTCTGTCACGTTGAACGATTCTGTTCAGTCGTCGTTGGTCCCGTTCTTGCAGGATATTTTGCCGGCCGCTGCGACGTCGGAGATTTGAAGGTTTACCCGATTCCTGATATTCACGGTACACTCGTGGAATGGTCGTGCAGGATAAGTCCCCACTTCATCGCTACCTCGGAGATGCTGTGTCCTATCGCTCGTGCGCCCACTATAACACCACGTTCAAACTGACTTAAATCTTGATAACCTGCCATTGTAGCAGCCGTAACCGATCTAACAACTGCGCCAGATACTTGTGTTATAAAGGTATTGCCGATCGCAGCGCTGTATTCTGTCTGTTTACATATCTCTCTAATTGAATACGCATGCCTATACCAGTTTCTTCGGCGCGTCAGTGTATATTTACTTCAGATTTCCTTTCAATCATTTGCTTGGATTTATGATATCGTTAAGTACATTGAAAATAGAATACGAATTATCCTGAGCCATTGGCCCAAAAACACCACCGAGCTTTATTCTACGTCTCCTTAAACGTCTATTCTGCCACTTGGTGGCAAGCAGAAATGAGTGCACTTTAATGACGCCAATGAAAGAAACAAGCACTCCTAAGTGTACTTGTCTTTTAACGTCACTAAAAGAAAGAGAAACCAGTGTTATTCGTTTCAGATTATACATTACGTGTATTCAACATTATTAAACTGACTGATGTTAATCGAGAGGGGAAACAGTAGGAGAAGGATGTAGTTGTCTCGCAGAGCAGACGTAGCAAGACGTGCTAATTGCCTTCGCTGGGAGAGAGACCTGTCTAGACTGCTGGTGCATTTCTTGATGAGAATTTCTCCTGCCGTCTGAGATCGCTATTCCTGGGCTGTAATTACTGAAAACGCCGGGCAGCAATAAAAACTGCAGCCTGCCGGACTTGTACGGCGCAACTGTTTCTCAATTTTCTCCTTTAAACAGTTCTCGCAATAAAATGAAAGCGCTCGAGGGATCGGTTAATTTTCTGCTGGCACTTGATTCGTTGGGGTCGACAACTTCTTTACGTGTCTCTGTTTGCGTGAATGAAAGGGAAGCCACATTTAGAAGCCAGCCCATAGAAATTTGCTTCGAGAAATGCTTTTTGTCGAAGGAAAAATCTAGTCGCTTGCATTTCTGATTGGTCTGTATGGAACTACTTTCGAAAGACTGCACAAATCAACGAAAAACATTGAGGAAGTCTCAAGGATTTATCAGAAAACCACAGAAATTATGCTGCATACAGCTAAAGGCACTTCAAACATAGGAAGAAAGACACAGACTATTTTGAAAGTTGCCAATAGCGGTGGTCGTGGTTTTATTTTTTTATTAGTAATGAAAAAAACGTCCTTAGATTAAACATTCATGTACAGGTCTACTTCAGTTTTGCAACTTGTAGTCTTTCCTGCAGTGTGTAATAGTTTCCGTTCTCTACGCACACATTACAGTGTGGTATTTTTGCATCGTTGTCCGCTTAACACACATTTACACTCTTCAGACGGTTCGAGGAATTTGTTGTTGGTAAACATTTTATGATGAAACCCCTACATACTGAAGCCTCTTTACATGTCTCTGTCTCCTATATTCTCTGATCTAGTTGTCATTCTGCGTGGCTGGTGTCTATCTCCTTCCTCTTTTTCTGATGAGTGGGTGTTAATCAGCTCCTGGAATGGTCCTTTTGCAACGAGCTAGTGTTATAATGTGATGTCCTCCGTGAAATAAATCTCTTTCATGGGTTCATATCCAAGTCATGATGGTGCTATCTTTCCCCAGTCCTGGCACCCGTTTCATGAACATTATCTTTACTTTTTCTTTTCTTTTCATATCGCTGATCTCAAGCTTTTCCCATATAATCTGTATTCCATGTCTTATGAATACGTTACTGCCGCTTTGGATAGTGCCATTGCTCTGCTTATCGATACACTGGCCATGTTCGGGATATTGGGTGGCCGCGCGGGATTAGCCGAGTGGTCTAAGGCGCTGCAGTCAAGGACTGTGCGGCTGGTCCCGGCGGAGGTTCGAGTCCTCCCTCGGGCATGGGTGTGTGTGTGTTTGCCCTTAGGACAATTTAGGTTAAGTAGTTTGTAAGCTTAGGGACTATTGACCTTAGCAGTTAAGTCCCATAAGATTTCACACACATTTGAACATTTTTTTGATGTTGAATGACTCCTGCTGCTGCCTCCTAAATATCCTTATCCAAAGATATTGCTGTTGCCTACAATGTAATTCCCAATTATTACAATTATTAATACGGGGGGTGGTTAAAAATATGGAAAAACCTAAAACACAAAACATGACTGTGCCTAATACAGTGTAGGAAGACCTTTAGCGAATAAAACAGCTTCCAGTCTTGTCGAAATGGATAAATACTGCTCTTGTAGGGTTTTCAAGGGATCTGATTCCATCCTTCTTGCAAAATAGTGGCAAGTTTAGGTAAAGGTGATGAGTGTGGACAGCGATCCCGCACCCTTCTCTCGAAATAAGACCACAAAGGCTCCATAATATTGAGACCTGGTGAGTGTGGTGGTCGCGGAAGTTGCGCCAGTTCTTCCTCGTGCCTACGAAACCAGTAGTGGGCGACCTGAGCTGTGTGAACAGGGGTCCCGTCGTTTTGGAATACAGTATCAGTTTTGGGGAACAGACATCGTACCACGGGATGGGCTTGATCAGCCCAAATGGCCGTATAGTCCTTGGCAGTGATTTGTCTTTGCAGAGTAACCACGGGGCCCATGCAATATCACGATATGGTGTCCAAATCAACACCGAAACCCCGCCATATATCACTGTTGGGACGTAAACTCGCCCTGAAGTAGGAAACAAGGGTAAAACAGATTCATCTGACTAAATAACTTTCTTATGTCCCTCGATAGCTAGGGTTTCATGGCTTCGGCATGACGTTTTCCTGTTACGGGCATTTGCACCTCTGATGAGTGGTTTTGTAATTCCAACT
Organism: Schistocerca americana; assembly: GCF_021461395.2. Classification (NCBI taxonomy): domain Eukaryota; kingdom Metazoa; phylum Arthropoda; class Insecta; order Orthoptera; family Acrididae; genus Schistocerca; species Schistocerca americana. The sequence goes on from NC_060123.1 coordinate 184,582,384, forward strand.
CACCTTGCAGTTCTCCGCTGATGGAGCTCCCTTCGTTTTGTTTGGTGCTGACATGGTTCGCGAGAGCAACATACAGTTCTGCAGTGACTTCTGCATATGGCGTCCTCTACTTTTCGTCACAATCCTCTTGAATAACGGCCTGTCGCGATCCCTCAGAACATACTTTCGTCCGTTTCACTCAGAACTACAGAGAACACTGTTCTGAACACGACTGACACTTGCATGGTATTTAGGACATTGAAAGGTGATCTTTGTGGTCAGATACAACAGCGCAAACTGCAGGCACGCGATTCGGGCGATGTTTCCGTAATTTTGTACATCTTCTGTATGTTAGAATGTGTGTGAATCCCTAAGGGACCAAACTGCTGAGGTCATCGGTCTATAGACTTACACACTACTTAAACTAACTAATGCTAAGAACATCACACACACCCATGCCCGAGGGAGGACTCGATACCTCCTGCAGGAGGGGCCACACAATCCGTGACATGGCGCCTCCAACCGCGCGGCCACTTCGCGTGGCTTTCTGTACGTCCCTACTATTTGTAGAGTTATACTGTCTCTTTGTAATATTTTTCTTTCCTTCCTGAGTGTCACGTTATTGACTTCGTGTTTCGTCCACAGGTGTAAACGCGATGCAGCACCCGATGAAGGGGAAGAGTGAAGGTTATTGCTACACTCACGTCCTGCACCGCAGTGGAGCGGTGATGCCAGCCGCGGTGGCCAAGCGGTTCTAGGCGCCCAGTCCGGAACCGCGCAACTGCTACGGTCGCAAGTTCGAATCCTGCCTCGGGCATGGATGTGTGTGATGTCCTTAGATTAGTTAGGTTTAAGTAGTTCTAAGTTCAAGGGGACTGATGACCACAGATGTTAAGTCCCATAGTGCTCAGAGCCATATTTTTGGAGCGGTGATATGTGGCTTACTGCCGAGTGATTATGTCATAAACAACTTTGCCTATATGTAATTTAGCAAAAGATTATAGAATGGTGTGGAATGTTACAAATATCAAACATTTTGTAGTACCCATCATGTGAGCACATCAGGCAAAAATGGTTCAAATGGCTCTGAGTACTATGCGACTTAACTTCTGAGGTCATCAGTCGCCTAGAACTTAGAACTAATTAAACCTAACTAACCTAAGGACATCACACACATCCATGCCCGAGGCAGGATTCGAACCTGCGACCGTAGCGATAGCTCGGTTCCAGACTGTAGCGCCTAGAACCGCACAGCCACTCCGGCCGGCCACATCAGGCACACCGAGTGGTTATTCCAGGAGACTCCCTGGTAATGAAAGGCATTATCAAGGTAAATTGAGCAGATATGGAGGATAAATCGCTGTATTTAGACTGCAGCGTCGGTTCAGAACGCCACACTACCCATTATGGTCTTGAGTTTACCTGAAGTGACAGTGAGCTGACTTTCATATCAAGTGACTCCTCACCTGAACTACTGAACTGGTCACGCCTGTGAGGCAGGGCCACATTTCCTCACAAACTATCTAGGTTGCACTAGAAAAATCTAAAACAAAAAATACCTGTATTTCAGTAGCATGATCCTGGACCTCATGCAACAGTAAAAGATGTAGACACAATCATATTTTTCCCCCAACTTGTCTGTGACAACAGCCCCAAGGCAGCCATAGTCATCTCAAATGGCAGGTATGCAGTCATGCTTGTTGCACTGTTATGCGCATGTAGAGTCTTGTACTGCAAGGAAGCAAGGGAGAGGATGTTGTTACAGGTGGCCGGGATCCTCTTTCTACAACACAAAAATGCACACGTGTATTAATACAATTCTTTATTTACTGTTACTGGATACTTAACTTGAATAGAGTCCATGTGTGGTACAAGCTCATCAATAATAGTCCTTTTGCAGCCTATATCAGAAATGCTGCTACAACCAGGACGCTATATACTGGCGTAGCCCGTGCTGAAGTATGCCGCTCCATGAATGAATGAGAGATACCAACCTGGAGTAGTGAGATGAGTCAGTTAGAAAGACTGAGGCCCTCCAGTCGGCGGTTGCGGCCTAAATACTTGCCGTCGAGATGGCGTTGGCGGTGTGTTGGTTGTCGGTGTGTCTCTGGCCTCTCTTGATAGGCACACTTGATTGAGTGCCTACCATCGATCTTTGCGCTACATCTTTGCCGACCAGTGTGCTATTGACAGCTTACGCTAGCACAGCACACAACATATCACTGCAGTAGAGGTCATAACTGATAGGGATACATGGGGGACTGCTTCCATCTATGATAAACACAGATAAGAATAGGCGACAAACAAAAGACTCTTAATAACAATAGATGTAAACGCCCTCTTGACATTATGGCAAGCTGACACAAAAGACGAAAGTGAACACACGGTTGAAGACACACTTCATGAATACAACTTTATAATAAACAGGGAGGGACAACTGCACACATTTTCAAATCGAGCGAGTTATCACAGCGAGATAGACATTAAGAGTAACAAATAACAGAGCGCTGGATTCTATACAACACTGGGATCACAATGCGTCCTTCATAGATTGGTTCTTACATGCAAATGCAGATGGCATTTAAAAGTGTTTCAATCTCTGCAAGGCAAATATGGAGAAGCTTCATGACATATTCTCCTTATCACTGGTTGAAGTGGAAGATGGTGTAGAGCACAAGACACATGTACTGACTGACTTGCTGACATGTGTGGAGAATGCTGACATTCCAGTCACTACAACCAGACCCAGAGACAGAAGACCACAGAATGGGGAAGTGGCTAGGCTGAGCAAGTTCTCAACAGACAGGATTTCGTGAAACGTCTCGAGAACTTCAGACTGAAAGACACGGATATCCTACTGAGCTTCGACGTGGTTTCACTATTCACCAGGGTGTCTCTACGAGAGTCAGTCGAGCTTATTGGGCAGAAATTTGACGAGAAGACCACCGAACTCTTTAGGCATGTCTTGACCTCAACGTATTTTCTTTTTAATGGGGAACACTATGAGCAAACGGATGGAGTCGCAATGGACAGCCCATTCTCGCCGGTGGTCGCGAATTTGTACATGGAGTACTTCGAGGAGGAAGCCTTGACGTCATCCAAGTGGAAACCTACTTGTTTCTTCCGTTATGTCGATGACACGTTCGTCATCTGGCTCCATGGTAGGGACAAGCTCCTGGATTTCAAAATGGTTCAAATGGCTCTGAGCACTATGGGACTTAACTTCTGACGTCTAACTAACCTAAGGACATCACACACACCCATGCCCAAGGCGACCGGAGCGGTCGCGCGGTTCCAGACTGTAGCGCCTAGAACCGCTCGGCCACCCCGGCCGGTCCTGGATTTCCTTACACACCTAAACTCCATACATCCAAACATCAAATTCACTATGGAGGCCGAAGCAAAGGAAGATTACCATTCTTGGACGTCATGGTCAAGAGAAGAGCTGATGGTACCCTGAGCCACGGTGTGTACAGGAAGAAAACGCACACTGACTTGTACCTGCATGCAGACAGCTGCCACCACCCTTCTCACAGGAATGGAGTACTAAAAACACTAGTACACAGGGCGCGCAGCATCTCAGACGCAGAGAACCTGCCCCAGGAGTTGGAACACCTCAAAACCGTGTTCCGAAAAAACAGGTACTCGGAATGGCAGATTAGAGGCGCTCTCTGTCCCACCACCACAGCACAACCTGTGGAGACGGATGAAATCACGGAAGAAGAGGTAGCCACTGCCTTTATTCCGTACAATGGCGCACTATCGGGGAAAATCGGGTGTATATTAAAGAAACACTGAGTTAAAACCGTCTTTTGCCTGCCCAATAAAACACGAGCATTACTGGGAAGTGTGAAAGATGACTTCGGTTTGAGGAAGGCCGGCATATACCAAATTCCCTGTGAGTGTGGGAAGACTTATATCGGACAAACAGCACGCACCATCGAAGATCGTTGCCGAGAACATCAAAGACACACTCGACTGAAATATCCAAATAAGTCGGCGGTAGCAGAGCACTGTTTGTTCGAGGAACACGAGATGGATTATGAGCGTACCAAGATCCTGGCTCAGACCTCTAAATATTGGGACAGCGTTGTAAGGGAGGCTATCGAAACTCGCACCAGGGAAGATCTTATCAACCGAGATTGCGGCTACAATCTCAGCAAGGCTTGGGACCCGGCATTGAATGTAATTAAGAATACTCTCAGCAAGAACTACGAACTGGCGACTAGGGCGGACGTAGCAAGCACATCGACGCTACAACAGATCCCGACGCCCACGTCTTCGCGACAGCCGGCGCGCGGGCGCGGACGGCGAAGAGAGCGGCCCGCGGGGGGAGGGGATTTAAGTCGGCCGCCCGCCCTCAGGAGCTCAGTTCGTCAGCGCACCTGACGATGGCGACATGTCTGATCGCCGGAATATTGTGCCCGTTGGACACTATGAACCGGCAGTATACCCGTGGACTGTTCGAGCAAAATAATTGTTATCGAGAAAAGTAAACAATTGATCTGTCGCACAACACAATGGTCGGTGTATTGTCAGCAGCTGACAATAATAAGCATGACATAAATGCAGAAGCCAGGCAGGTGCGTCTTGTGAGAGGAAGTGTTCTGGCTCTGAGCACTATGGGACTTAACTGCTGTGGTCATCAGTCCCCTAGAACTTAGAACTACTTAAACCTAACTAACCTAAGGACAGCACACAACACCTAGTCATCACGAAGAAAAGAAAATCCCTGACCCCGCCGGGAATCTAACCCGGGAACCCGGGCGTGGGAAGCGAGAACGCTACCGCACGACCACGAGCCGCGGACTGTCAGCAATACATATCAACCAATTAAATATATGAAATCACCACACTCTTTCAGGATACTCATATTTTCGGAATAATACCGACCACTTCTTCATTTGCGTAGCCTGTTGTATAATTAGTAATGCTGAAAGTTTGTATGCAACCACTGAAATGCTTTTTTCTCGTCAAGACGAACCAATTAAAGCTCTGCTATTGGTGAGGGCTTCTTGACTGTTTCTAGTTTGCAATGGAAATGCGGTGGCCACACGTACGTAGTATAATGTCTCTTATTACATTCATACCCAAGTGCCGCGCGGTATTAGCGGAGCGGTCTGGGGCGCTGCAGTCATGGAGGTTCCAGTCCTTCCTCGGGCATGGGTGTGTGTGTTTGTCCTTAGGATAATTTAGGTTAAGTAGTGTGTAAGCTTAGGGACTAATGACCTTAGCAGTTAAGTCCCATAAGATTTCACACACACACATACCCAAGTAATGATAGTGAAATTCATCACATCTTGGACGCTTTTTACTAGGAGCACAAAGGGGTCATATGTGTGGAAATTATGCCTTTTCGACTTTTTGTAAGAGATCGTAGAGATACGGCAGCATAACAGGCAGCATGTCCATAACCTTGTTTTACTTTCCTGCCTTGCTTCTAGATCACAAGATTTAACAATATTCCTCACTTCCTGTTCACTACCATCATGATGAATCGTCTGTCTCTTCTTACGATCTGAAAATATTGCAGAGGCAGAAGATATAATCCCAGTGACTAATGGCTCACCACTTAATGAACTGTGTATTGTTCTGGACAAAACAATAAGCAAAACAAAAAACTATATAAATATATGTAACTGCAAACCGTTATGTACTAACAAAAAGAGATGGACCGCTTAAACGGTGAAAAACGAAACACTACTCAGTGACAATAAAATTCGGTACACTGTAAGGCCGTACTTTTCGGATGGCCAATATGCGCCATGTCTGAGCGAGCATATGTCGCGCACAACTGCCTTCCCAGTCGCCGCCTCACCCCTCCGCAATACTCCCGTGGCGCGCGACGCGAGAAACTGTGCCACAACCACAACACCGCGCTACCTGGCGCAGGCGCGTGTCGCGTCCCTGTCGCGTCGCTTCCCAATTTGCGCGGTCCCATTTGAACCTGTGAAGTTACAAAAATGTTCGCTGCGCTGCACCGCGCTACACGTGCCTCAATTTACCTCTTGCATAGCGTACACTATAGTTCCAGGTGGAGCACGCGCACGGTCGCACATGGGACGAGCTAAGATTGTTAGGTGCCGCGCTTGCTGTGCTACATTATCAGTTAAGGAAGAAGAGACAAAACCTTCGTAACTGGGTCAGTCTTAAATAGTAGGGCATTGTACAGTGGAAATAATGAACGGCTTGCAGCCAACAGTGAACAACTAGAAAACTTTTATCGGATGTCTTTCGAAGACTTCGAACATCTGTTGAATCTGATCGAACCAGACATAATGGAGAAGAAGGACAAAAATTGTAGACATGAGATATTTAGCAAAGAGAGGCTGTGTAAGGTATCCCTTGTTTCCAGATAAGAGCGCATTTTACTTTATTTCCAGTTTTGTTATTTCACATACGTGATGTGAATGTATCATCACCGCAATGCGTACTGACAAGGGAACCTCCCCATCGCACCCCCCTGAGATTTAGTTATAAGTTGGCACAGTGGATAGGCCTTGTAAACTGAACATAGATCAATTGAGAAAACAGGAAGAAGTTGTGTGGAACTGTGAAAAAATAAGCAAAATATACAAACTGAGTAGCCCATGGGTCACATAGGCAACATCATGCACAATGTGAGCTCAGGAGCGCCGTGGTCCCGTGGTAGCGTGAGCAGCTGCTGAACGAGAGGTCCTTAGCTCAAGTCTTCCCTGAAGTGAAAATTTTACTTTATTTATTTTTGCATAGTTATTATCTGTCCGTTCGTTCATTGACGTCTCTGTTCACTGTAATAAGTTTAGTGTCTGTGTTTTGCGACCGCATCGCAAAACCGTGCGATTAGTAGACGAAAGGACGTGCCTCTCCAATGGGAACCGAAAACATTTGATCGCAAGGTCATAGGTCAACCTATTCCTCCACAGGAAAACACATCTGATATATTCTATACGACACTGGTGACGGCATGTGCACCACATGACAGGAATATGTTGTCGACCCACCTAACTTGTACACTTGGCGAATGGGTAAAAAGATTCTTCTACCTTGCCCGATTTAGGTTTTCTTGTGGATGTGATAATCACTCCCAAAAAAGTGATGAAAACATAAGAGTTTGTCACATAAACTGAAAATAAAAAATAAAAATTTTCACTCAATGGAAGATTTGAACCAAGGACCTTTCGTTCCGCAGCTGCCCACGTTACCACGAGACCATGGCGCTCCTACGATCCTATTGTCCTTGATGTTCTATATGTTACCATAAACTACTCAGTTTGTATATTTTGCTTATTTTTTCACAGTTCCACACAACTTCTTCCTGTTTTCTCAATTGATCTGTGTTCAGTTTTTCAAGGCCTACCCACTGTGCCAACTTATAACTAAATCTGAGGGGGGTGCGATGGGGAGGTTCCCTTGTGAGTAAGGAGTGAGTGGTAGGTTCACACGCTGGATAGCAGAAATGGTCGACTATCTGGCGCTTTCAGAACGAATGGGATGAATTGCCGATTTAGAAATCGCTTCTGACGTCAAAAAAGAGATATGTAGGGAAAGTACATTACTCTGGCGTGAATCAAGTAGTTGTTATTTATAAATATTTGCTTACAAAAGTTGCCTTTTGCCAAAAAAATGGTTCAAATGGCTCTGAGCACTATGGGACTTAACATCTGAGGTCATCAGTCCCCTAGAACTTAGAACTACTTAAACCTAACTAACCTAAGGACATCACACACATCCATGCCCGAGGCAGGATTCGAACCTGCGAGTCTTTTGCCACTTATACATTAGGAATAGCCTACGGGCCATAAATACCATCTTTCAGTAATTTTAATATGCCAGGAAACGTTGATATTAATAAATAAATAAATGAATAATGTTGGCATAACCAAGGATGACGATCTTATACAAACTGTGCCGATTGTACTCTCAAGTTACAGACTGTCCACCATAATCTGCAGTTGGAGCGCCTTTCGATCTAGTAATGCGGTAGACCATGCTCTCGTACCATTAATAATTAGTTTGCAGTCAGTGTGAAGAAGTTCATTTTACGGTGTTTCTTAAAAAAGGACGCCATAATGACACCCCGTGTAAATATTATTTGCACAAAAAAAAAAAAACTTCCTACAACTTCATGACGTGAAACGTAGAAACTAGTATTGCACTTTCAGGATCCGATGGCGATGCTATGGCTCTGCAAGGGGATATAAAACTACGAAAGCATCTCAGCATAACAGGTATGAAGAATTCATACTCCGGAGCTCACAAAGTTAGTTCAAGAACGGACTGGCTTAATTATCGCAAAACCCGGGTGGGAAAGAGTGCCCAGTTGTTATACCGTACGCCCCTTACACCATCATCTACGGGCTCACCGGCTAAACTCTGTCATTTCTGGATGTTCAGTCCGAGTGGGGGATTCTTGCAACTGGCTATAACTTTGTGCTTTCTGGCAACTGGCGATTTCTTTATGTGTTGAAAACATCCAAACGAAGCATATCAACGACTGTCATCGAAGCTTGCACCGCTCACAATGATGCATTGAAACCCTTTGCAAAGATAAGAAGTTATTATTCTTCATTGTCTTAAATGAAACAATGCTTTTTTAAAGGATTTTTAGTTACGTTATTTGCGTAAGGTTGTTACACGTCTGAATTCAAATGTGTCCCACGTGAAAGAGGTTGAAAGAATACTTCTGTATTCAGGCTGGCCGACAGCACGGATCAAGGACAGTTCTTTACAAACAGATATTTTTTGAATGTGATTTTGTTATTGGTTACAAGCTCATGCACGTAAATTTCCACATACAAATAAAAATGTTACTCCTACGTCAGGAACGTTACAGTCAACAGAATGTACTTAGGAATGAAAAGTATTTACGAAGGGCTACAAAAGAGAATTTGATGGAGGTTGTCGTAGAAGAGCTGGATGCAGGGTTGATTAGGAGCAGCTGTTTGATGTGGGAGGAACAGAGGTGACTGGGAGTGACTCGAGGAAGAGGTTGCGGAGTAGGACTGCTCTGCTCCCTAGTGCAGGACTCACTGGAGAGAATGGACGACAGAAGGAGAAAAACTATCTGATTTTAGATGCTGTGAATACAAATCAGTCTCCGCACCGAAGATCAAATTGTTTATCTTGTGTATTTGAACTGATCCCCTGTGGTTCTGAAAGTTGCGGAGCGTCATTGCAATATGCTCTCTAAAAGTAGAACACTCATCGGGGCGTACATCTCCCACACCCTCCAAAAAGTCGATAGCCTTCATTATCATCCGAACTCTTTTCTTCTTACGTTTACTGGCTGTTTTTTTTAGGCCTGGAAAACCTTTCCCTTTCACGTCATTCCTTCTTTTTTAATAGAAGCTGACTCGCCAAGACTCTGATGATAAGTGTCATGTTTAATGCTTCTTTCAAAACATTTGGAGTAGAATCGTGTAAGCATTCATCATCACCAGAGCTCTGAAGTGAAACATTTGGCTATATTGTGCTAATTTTGACAGCAAATGCCAGAGCGAGAATGCTCTTTCAGTGTGGTACAGTACTAAGTAATTTCTTTTCTTTAACTGTCTTAAACGGTGAAATCGATTCCACAAGTAGCATAATTTAATGACAAAAGCCAAATGGAAGTGAAATAAACAATTTTCAGGCGAACGCAGAATTCCCACTAGTGCGACAGGTACGGTTGAAAGTTGTGAACGACGGATGGAGTGTTATCGCACGTTTTCTGAAGGACGTCTGTAGGCCATTGACAGTTAACAAATTTTTATTATAGTGTCACAACTGCAGTTTCGGCCTTAATACATTGTCAAGTTGACTTCGTAATGCGGTGATTTATGTCACTGTAACTGGCATGTAGTTTTTCTGAGTATAAAATAGTGCAGAAATAATTTCGTAATGCACATGACTATGCATTTTGCATTGAATTTTCATTCCATATACGAAATTCATACCGTACTGTTTTATACCCAGAACAACTACATGCCGCCGGCCGGTGGGGCCGAGCGGTTTTAGGCGCTTCAGTCTGGAACCCCGCGACTGCTACGGTCGCAGGATCGAATCCTGCCTCGGGCATGGATGTGTGTGATGTCCTTAGGTTAGTTAGGTTTAAGTAGTTCTAAGTTCTAGGGGACTGATGACCTCAGATGTCCCATAGTGCTCAGAGCCATTTGAACTACATGCCAGTTTCAATGATATAAATTAAGGTATTACAAAATTCAACTTGAAAATGGTTTAAGGCCGAAACTGTAGTCGTGGCATTATCATAAAAATTTGTTAACAGTCAGTGGCATAATGATATCCTTCAGAAAATATTATATGATTGTGGGCCCCTCACAAGAGAAATTCCTTTGATATCGCATGCTTTCGTTCTAGCACTGCGCCAGTGTAGACGCTCATTTCAGTAGCACTTGACACATGTTCGAATTCTTAAGTTTTTTAGATAGGGCATGCTGTAACTTCTTTGAAACCCTTTCTTTTCTGTTGCCGAGCACTACAGGAGAATGGAAACGATGTTGGGAGGAATCTGATAAATCATGGGATTTCCCTCATTGACTGGCTGCTATGGACGGTAAACACGTAACGTTACAGGAACCAGTAAATACCGGCAGCAAGTGTTGTAAATACAAGAACTCTTTAGCTTCGTGTTATTTGCTCTAGTGAATGCAAAATACAATTTCTTGTATGCAGATATGGATTCACAAGGTCGTATATCTGATGATGGCGTATTCAAAAACAGTAAATTGTGGAATAAATTGCAAGACCACCCGAACCACTTCCTGCACCTGAGCAGATGACATCATATGCTGTTTCGGACGATGAAGCATTTGCTCTGCACGAGAACGTGATGAAACCATACACCAGCGCCTGTAAGAAAGGTTAAAAAGACGGAACGTTCAACTATTGACTTTCAAGAGCCCATCAAGTTGTCAAAAATTGTTTTGGAATCCTAGCATCAGTTTTTAGGGTCTTAAGAAAAATAATGCTTCTAGGCCCAGAAGAAGCCAGTGTTATTGTTGTGATAACTGTTTACTTGCTTAATTATTTTAGACAAAGTAAGAAACTTTCAGTTTGTATGCTCCGCGCGGCACACTGGATAGTGAGCTACCAGATGGTACTTCAGTGGAAGGAACCTGGTGTCGGGCAATACAACCAACGTCATTATGAAATTTAAAGGTAGTGCCAAGAAAATGTTCGTCAAATGCCCGAGCTGTTGGGTGACTATTTTGTCAAAAATTGGAGTGTACCTTGGCAAGATGAGGTAGCATGAATGCATGTATGTTCTTGTTATCACTACACGATCACACTACGCAACCACACTTTGGCCTAAGTATGTAGTGTGTTAAACTGCTAATTGAATCTGAATCGATATTACAGATAATTGTGTCATCACATGATGTACATGTACTTACATTTTCTGTGTCTATAGTACCAGTGAGAGTGTCTCCTACCTTCAGGAATTGAAATAATGGTAAAGCAAACCAGTTACTACTGTAAGTGTCTGCCAGCCCTGAAAAAACGATAGGGCGATGTTATAAGAAATGTAAATGGAATACACAACAAAAACTGTGTTTTTTGCAAACTTTTCCAGTACCCCTCGACTTCTTCATTTTCATTTTCTCTCTTCCGTAGGAAGACAACGTTTTTTTTTTTATTTTTTATTTTACAGTCGACGCCAGTAACGACTCACAGCCAAGCACCACATTTTTTTTTTGATGTGGTAATTATTGTCTTTTGGGCCCCACAGTTCTCGAATTTGTCTATACAGGTCTACGAGGTTTTCACTTTGCTTCTGGTCCCACTCCATAATGAGGACACCTCCTATCTGCAGAGCGAGGACAGACGATCTGTCAGAACTAGAATTCACGCACGCAGTATACTATTTCGTCCGCCAGCCGAAGCCCCGTCACAACTTGAAATGGACAGCCTGCTCCTGAATTGATTCAAAGAGCCAGATATTTCTAAAGAGTGAATGATGGATGATTAGGAAAAAATGAATGGGAGCTCATTTGTTGTCAGAATGCGTCTCTGGTGGCTGTAATCAGTGGGAAGAAAAATCTGCTCTATGCTGCTGCTACAGCACTCCACCCCACATTTTTAAGAAAACGTTTCCCAAGTCACAAAAAATGTATACACCATGTGCACATGTGGATTTGCATACCTTACTAGTACATAAAGCTTTTCTCTTCCATGAAAACAGAAAATTAAGAAAGCTCCGTTTTTCTTTCGATTTATTGGCTGGTGGGCAGTAGCCATTTAGCCATCTCAATAGTAATACAAATTATGATTATATGAAAATAGACGCCACACTTTACCCATTCTCTGAGTGGAAAAAAAAATCTTCAACCCAGCTGAGAATCGAACGTGGGCCCTTTCACTTCACAGTCCGCCGCGTTGACCATGCAGATACCGGGGCACACGAAACAAAAGTGCTTCAGTACAGTATGTTCAGGCAGAAAACACTTCTAGCGTCACGTTTCCGCTCTAAGTTCAAAAGAATATCTAAAATATCAGAAGTTCAATAAACGTTAAGATACTTCTGAATGAGTTGTTACTTCTTATCCTTTGATTTAGCATCACACTTGGAATGTGTTGCCAGCGATCATAAAAGCTGCGGTCTTCAGCCACTGTGCGGTAGGAGCTTGTCGCAAAGCAATCCAGGGATCACTCCACTCCCAAAAGCTCAGGATCCCCACCAGTCTCACAGACCAGACCCTAGGCAGTCTCACTAGCTCACTGCTCTCCCTACCACACTTAGGAATCACCTCCAAGATAGCTCTCTAGCTCACTACTCCCCAGCACTCTTTCGGGTCGGACTGCAAGTTAGCTCACTGCTCCCCATGAAGATAACTAGATCTCGTGGACGAGATAGCATGGAGCAGTAAGCTTGGTCATTTGGACTGCAACGCCGTCCTGTGCACCAAATGCTGAGCTGAAGGATTTTTCGACATTGTTGACAACTCAAGAAAGAATTTTTTTGCTACTACTATCATTTACCTGCGCAAAATAGTCAGCAGGTCTTTGTTTTATTTACGGTTCGATGAAGGTTATCGCTAAAGTCAAGTACTGGTTTAGTTCCTTGCTTAGGGCAATGGCATGAGCTCAGCTTCCACTTTGCCTACTCTTCCCTAGATCACACAAGCTTTTCCATAGAGTGTCTGGTCTTCATCTTTTTGATTGATGTTTTGGCACGTCTTAGTTATCGTTTCTCTCAGACTGATTGACTCTGTTTGATTTTTTGTTGTGATGAATTTTATTTTCAGGGGTAGAAGGTCGTTTGTAAGCCAGGTGTGCAGTGTCTCAGAGACATGAACTGTTTTCGCTCTTCCGTTGGCCAAGGTGCAGGTTCTCCCTTTAGGGTTTTGGTCTTTGGGGGAGCATATTTATTGTGTAATAGAGGTAGTTTTGTGGTAAATTTATAGAGTTGGTTTTCGAGTACAGGAATGGTATGGAAGTCGTCTCCCAAATAATCTCTTGTGCCTCCACTGCAAGTTGAGGCACACTGATGTATTTAAAAGTCTCTGTATGTTGGCACAGTTTATTCCCTGCATATTTTAGCGAGTAAGTCATCGATATTATGTTGTAAGCTGATATTTCAGCCGTGACCGGCCGGCTGGTGTGGCCGAGCGGTTTTAGGCGCTTCAGTCTGAAACCGCGCTACCGCTACGGTCGCAGGTTCGAATCCAGCCTCGGGCATGGATGTGTGTGATGTCCTTAGGTTAGTTAGGTTTAAGCAGTTCTAAGTTCTAGGGGACTGATGACCATAGCAGTTAAGTCCCATAGTGCTCAGAGCCATTTGAACTATTTGATCGTGACCGGGCAAAATATCTCACGAAATAAGCGTCAAACGAAAAAACTACAAAGAACGAAACTTGTCTAGGTTGAAGAGGGAAGCCAGATGGTGCTATGGTTGGCCCGCTAGACGGCGCTGCCATAGGTCAAACGGATATCAACTGCGTTTTTTTTAAATAGGAACCCCCATTTTTTTTACATATTCGTGTAGAACGTAAAGAAATATGAACGTTTCTGTTGGACCACTTTTTTCGCTTTGTGAGAGATGGCGCTGTAATAGTCACAAATATATGGCTCACAATTTTAGACGAACAGTTGGTAACAGGTAGCTTTTTAAATTAAAATACAGAACGTAGGAACGTTTGAACATTTTATTTCGGTTGTTCCAATGTGATACATGTACCTTTGTGAACTTATCATTTCTGAGAACGCATGCTGTTACAGCGTGATTACCTATAAATACCACATTAATCAAATAAATGCTTAAAATGATGTCCGTCAACCTCAATGTATTTGGCTATACGTGTAATGACATTCCTCTCAACAGCGAGTAGTTCGCCTTCCGTAATGTTCGCACATGCATTGACAATTCGCTGACGCATGTTGTCAGGCGTTGTCGGTGGAACACGATAGCAAATATCCTTCAACTTTCCACACAGAAAGAAATCCGGGACGTCAGATCCGGTGAACGTGCGGGCGATGGTATGGTGCTTCGATGACCAATGCACCTGTCATGAAATATGCTGTTCAATACCGCTTCAACCGCACGCGAGCTATGTGCCGGACATCCATCATGTTGGAAGTACATCGCCATTCTGTCATGCAGTGAAACATCTCGTAGTAATATCAATAGAACATTACGTAGGAAATCAGCATACATTGCACCATTTAGATTGCCATCGATAAAATGGGGGCCAATTATCGTTCCTCCCATAATGCCGCACCATACATTAACCCGCCAAGGTCGCTGATGTTCCACTTGTCGCAGCCATCGTGGATTTTCCGTTGCCCAGTAGTGCATATTATGCCGGTTTACGTTACCGCTGTTGGTGAATGACGCTTCGTCGCTAAATAGAACGCGTGCAAAAAATCTGTCATCGTCCAGTAATTTCTCTTGTGCCCAGTGGCAGAACTGTACACGACGTTCAAAGTCGTCGCCATGCAATTCCTGGTGCATAGAAATATGGTACGGGTGCAATCGATATTGATGTAGCATTCTCAACACCGACGTTTTTGAGATTCCCGATTATCGCGCAATTTGTCTGCTACTGATGTGCGGATCAGCCGCGACAGCAGCCAAAACACCTACTTGGGCATTATCATTTGTTGCAGGTCGTGGTTGACGTTTCACATGTGGCTGAACACTTCCTGTTTCCGTAGATAACGTAACTATCCGGCTAACGGCCGGACACTTGGATTATGTCGTCCAGGATACCGAGCAGCATATATAGCACATGCCCGTTGGGCATTTTGATCACAATAGCCATACATCAACACGATATCGACCATTTCCGCAATTGGTAAACGGTCCATTTTAACACGGGTAATGTATCACGAAGCAAATACCGTCCGTACTGGCGGAATGTTACGTGTTACCACGTACTTATACGTTTGTGACTATTACAGCGCCATCTATCACAAAGCGAAAAAAGTGGTCCAACTAAAACATTCATATTTCTTTACATACTACACGAATATGTAATAAAAATGTGGGTTCCTATTTAAAAATACGCAGTTGATATCCGTTTGCCCTTTGGCAGCGCCATCTATCGGGCCAACCATAGCGCCATCTGGTTTCCCCCTTCAAGCTATACGAGTTTCGTTCGTTGTAGGTTTTTGAGTTGAAAGCGATGGCCAACTATGTTCTACATAACAATACAGATACAGTGGTAGAAATAGTGGTTTGCACGAATAGACAAGTTCGGACTCCTAAAGCACAGGCTTTTAGAGTTCATTTGAATTGCTTTTTTCCAGCCTTTATATGCACCACTATCCTGCCATCTCTTGTTCACGCGTTATTTAGCCCACATTCGCAAATCATATATTAAAAATTGTTATCTTTCAGCAGTGAAATCCTCGCACATTATCAGGCTTGCCTTCGCGAGTTTCTTAATCTCTATAACTGTTTCAGATCTTTTCGTATATGATACAAACTTCACGATTGTCGGTCTAGGTTTTGCAGATCATAACTTTCTACGGCCTACTCTACAACTTCTGATTACAGAATGTGCTGCATGTACTCGTGTATTTGTTCTCACCCTAAGCTCTTAGAATTTAAAATGGGTATGTTAGCAGTAAATATTTTAATTTTATCAGTGTACTTTTCAGTGCTGCACAACAACATGTCGTCCATGTTGGCTTCGTCTAGAAGAATTACGAGAGATGTTCGGTACCTTATTAGCAAAATAGGAGAAAACCTCAGTGCGCAACAGACAACTCAAAAAACCGTTGACGAGGTCAAATGAGTTGTTACCTTTTCTAAGGAGAGACCCTTTGCTTTAAGAAAAGTTTCTGATGTGCAAGAAAATTAAACAAAAGAGAAGACCGACTGAAACTAAAACAAGCTGTCCCAACCATATGGAGCTCTACTTACGAAATGTTGCGAAGATTTACTTTAAATAAAGATCTCATAATTTATTGCCATCCTTTTTAGGTGGAAAATCGATTATTAGAGCTATAAGGTACAAAATGGGAGATAATACAACAGGCTTTAAGGATTCTGAAAGTTTTCGATGAGGTAATCAAATATGTGTCCTCAGAGGAAACAGTTTCACGTTTAAAAATGAAAATCTTGCCAGGATTAAAGGGACAGCAACTAAAACCTTCGAAACACAAGAAATAAAGAATATAAGAATATCTACAAGAAATAGCGTCATTGGTGGATAATTAGTTTAAAGCGTTATCAGAGTGGTTTAGGGTAGTCTTCAGCAACGAACTGATTAGTCAGGCAACGTTACTGAACACCTCCTTCCCCCCCCCCCCCCCCCCCCCCACCCCCACCCCCGTATTCAAGTATTCAAAGGCAGGGATTTTCAGAAGACAAATCACAAAACATCTCATGACTGGTACATGAAGGCTATTGCAGAAAACAAAGCATTTGGTTGAAACTTCCTGGCAGATTAAAAATGTGTGCCGGACCGAGACTCGAACTCAGGACCTTTGCCTTTCGCGGGCAATTGCTCTACCAACTGAGCTACCCAAGCAAGACTCACGCCCCGTCCTCACAGCTTTACTTCTGCCAGTACCTCGTCTCCTACCTTCCAAACTTTACAGAAGCTCTCCTTCAAACCTTGCAGAACTAGCAGTCCTGAAAGAAAGGATATAGCGGAGACATGGCTTAGCCACAGCCTGGGGGATGTTCCAGAATGAGATTTTCACTCTGCAGCGGAGTGTGCGCTGAGATGAAACTTCTTGGACGAGGTGCTGGCAGAAGTAAAGCTGTCGTGCTGGGGTAGCTCAGTTGGTAGAGCACTTGCCCGCGAAAGGG
Source organism: Schistocerca americana (assembly GCF_021461395.2). Taxonomy (NCBI): domain Eukaryota; kingdom Metazoa; phylum Arthropoda; class Insecta; order Orthoptera; family Acrididae; genus Schistocerca; species Schistocerca americana. The sequence goes on from NC_060123.1 coordinate 184,599,605, forward strand.
AAAGGTCCCGAGTTCGAGTCTCGGTCCGGCACACAGTTTTAATCTGCCAGGAATTTTCAAATCAGCGCACACTCCGCTGCAGAGTGAAAATCTCATTCTGAAAGCGTTTGGATGTTCAGCAAGGAAAAACAGAGCTCATTTCTCAACCAGTTACCACAGTGACACATGAGACTTGTTCATCTAGGAGGAGTCCAATGAAACTGTTAGTCAGCTTCAAGCAAGGCACGTCCCAGAAAGTGAGAAATTGTCGAACTGGACAAATATTTACTGGAGGGATACTTGCCTAGAAACGGCAGTCCCTTAAACTGGTGGGAAACAAATACATTTCTGTGTTCTAAAACTATTATGTCTTAGAGCAACATCAGTGGCCTGTGAACAGATATTTTCAAAAGCAGGACAAATGTGCACTTTAACTACCACAGTTCCTATCAAGCAACAGACAATTTACGGAGGGAATTATGATACGGGACAGTTGTGGTCAGTTTAAGAGTTGCGCTTTCGACGTAATTCTATTTATGATACTTTAATACCTGATCAGTCTTATCTGTGAAAGGGGTCTGCCAATAAAACCGAAATTCAGCTACTAAATAATGCAAAGATTTTGGTATCACAGAGTGATTCACTGCCAGACTACCAAAAGTATTACAAGACACAATTATTGAACTGAATGTAAATAAGAAAAATTAACTTGAGTAATGAGATAATGGATGAACTTGTATACCAAAGTGGGATCAGCTATCACATTATCGAGCCCTACCAACTTTGTAAATGGCAGTATGCTTTAACACGTTACCCCTGACTATTACGAACAATACTGATCGGAAATGAGAACCCATGATACAGATGGCACATGGAAGAAGTGGCTGTGTACGGCGACAAGGTGACAGCATAAGCTGGGAGAGGTCAACTTAAATAGACATGTCCCTACTGTGCTTTGGCTGCAAATACACTACCGTCTGCAAGACTGGCCGCGCACCAACAGCTCGGAACATAGGGGTGGTGTTGCAGCTGCTCTCAGTGGCGGTCCGCGCCCGTGGATAAAGACCGAACCAAAAGAGGGCGAGCGCGAAACGACAAACAAATCCGACTGTTGTCACAAAGTGCTAACAGACAGGCTCTGCCCGGACTACCGTGACAGTAATACTTCTGACTCTCGCCGTCACCTTCACTCTGGCTGAGCAGAAGTCAAGAACTCCAGCGTTCGCTCTGGCGGTCCAGAAGCGAAACACGATCGATCTCTCCGCCGTCCAGATGCGGATCTCCTGAACTCCTCACTGTGCCTTCACAACAAAAAATTAGCACCTTGTCCTCACTGCGCAGGAAAATCTCCATCGTGGGAGCACACAGAAACAGTTCTGTCATACTCTTAGATTATGCCACTCCATTCCTCTCCATAACATTGCAACAACATTTGCTCCTATTGAGGGTCGCCCCACCAAATTCAGAGCGTGCTCTTGCGTGTCAGCACACGTCTTACTGGTCCACCAATCAGATGGCGTTTTTCGGTCTATGGCCTTTGGATGGCTGTGGCATACGTGAGCGCCATACTTTCGTCCTTTCCCCTCCCCCGCACCCCCCTCCCCACACAGTGGACGCAGGCATTAATATTCCCCGAAACGACACAATGGTGTCGTCTGGTAGGCGACCAGAGGCCGCAGTGGTTAGTAAGGCGCCGGTCCTGACGCTGTCCGCGTCCCAGACACCCTTCCCGCCTTTCATCCTGCCCCTTCTCCTTGTCAGTGTTTTCCACATATTGCTTTCCTTTCCGATTCTGCACAGAACCTCCTCATTCCCTACTTTATCAGTTCACCTAATTTTCAACATTCGTCTGTAGCATCACATCTCAAATGCTTCAATTATCTTCTGCCCGGTTTTCCCACAGTCCATGTTTCACTTTAGTACAATCTCAGAAATTTCTTCCTCAAATTAAGGCCTATGTTTGATACTAGCAGACTTCCCTTGGCCAGGAAAGCCCTTTTTGTCACTGCTAGTCTGCTTCTGATGTCCATGGTTATTTTGCTTCCTAGAAGCAGAATTCCTTAACTTCATCTGATTTTAAGTTTCTCGCTGTTCTCATTTCTGCTACTTCTCATTACTTCCGTCGTTCTTCGATTTACTCTCAATCCATATTCTGTACTCATTAGACTCTTCATTCCACTCAGCGGATCATGCAATTCTTCTTCACTTTCACTCATCAGCGAATCGTACCATTGACATCCTTTCACCTTGAATTTTAATTCCACTCCGGAACCTTTCTTTTATTTCCACATTGGTTTTCTTACCCTGCTTGGCAGCCAAGTCCTCAAGGGGCCCCATAACGTACCTAACGTTGGAGCTCCCAACTACCAATAGTCCCACCCTCTGCGATTGCCCGGATCTTGCAGGCTGGGTGGTTTCCTCTGAAACAGGACAGGCGACAGCATCTGGCTCAGCGACAGTGTCAGCCACAGAAAGGACCTGGAACTTGTTTGTCAAACAAACTGGGGAGGCGTCACCGGGGAAGTCTTTCACCGCCTGCTTCGCCCTGGGGCGACCTCCCATTCGACCACAGGTGAGGAATCAGCCTCAGTGTGAGCAGTAACTGGGTTGGCCACCGGTGAGGACCGATCGGGGGACTCTGACGCGCTGGACGTCCGTTGGATACCCACGGCCGGCTCAAAACAGTGGTGCCCATCCACTGCAGCCTCAAGCTGTGTAACCGAAGCCATCACAGCCTGAAGCTGAGAGCGAAGTGTCACCAACTTGGCACGCATCTGCACACAACAATCACATACCAAAGACCGTGGAAAACTAAACTACGCAGATAAACGGACTATCGGCACGTGCTGCGCAACTCTAATGTAGACCCTGACGAAAACGCACGAACTGTGTCTAATAAATCAGATATTCAAGAACCTAACTACCGAAGCACTCTGGTGAAACTAAATAATTTGCCCCTGATAAGGAACTTGTAAATATGTCACAAAATCGGTTTACTTTCTGACGCAAACGAAAACGCGAGAACTGTGGCTATTAGATTTTAAATTTACACGGAGAAACTCAAGAAACTAATCTATTAAAGCACACAGATGAAGTAATAAAATTCTCTCGTGGTTAGGAACTCGTTAAAGTCACAAGAGCGTTCTTGGTCGTCCGCTCTTATTGTTCCCTCTTGGCTCTTGTACATATTGTGCACTATCCGCCTCTCCCTATAGCTTACCCACATTTTTCTCAGAATTTCGAACCTCTTGCACCATTTTACATTGTCGTATGCTAAACCCTAACTGATCATCATCTAACACATCCTCAGTTTTCTTTTCTTTCCTTGCCTAACTACAAACGGCAAAAACGCAGGACACCCCCTGTGGTGCGACGAGCGGGCTATAAACTACTCTTGTCGCTCAGGTAGCCTCGCTGCCACACATTGTCCCACAGATAAAATGCGCCAGCCCAGTTACTTACTTTCTATCTAAAGAAAATCAAAGCTCTTATTCCAGATTTCATTACTCCAACGATCTCGAGGAGAAAAAGTTGAAACAGGGCAAGGAATGGAAGAGGACAAGTCACGAGAGTTTGGCATCTTTCATTCTTTCCTGTTTCACTGGCAATTAGAGCGAGGGGCAACGACTATCTATATGCCTCCCCGTGAGTCCTAATTCCTCCTAATTTATCTTCGTGGTCCTTATGCACAATGTATGTTCAAGGTGTTAGGGTGTTCTGCAGCCAGCTTCAAACGTCGGTTCTCTAAATTTTCTCAATAGTGTTCCCCGAAAAGAGTGTCGCTTCTCTTCCAATGATACCTATTTGAGTTTCTGAAGCATGTCAATGGCACTTGCGTGTTATTCGAACCTACCGGTAACGAATATAGCATCACGCCTGTGAATTGCTTCAATGTCACCCTTTAATCCGACATTGTGCAGATCCCAAACACTCGAGTAGTGCTCAAGAGTAGGTCACACTAACTTCGTATACGTCACTGCGCATCACTGTGCATTGCATGAAAGACGTGATGAACAGTAATTATTTGGACTCGCTCCAACTACACAATACAAAAGCGAAATTGCAAATAACTGCTGTAAAATCAGAGAAAATTCGCCTAACAACTCTATGATACACACCCAGTAAACATATTTTACACAAAGTTTCATAAAAGTAGAACTTTCCATTGTGAAACTTATGTTTACTTCCTGTCGTAGACTTGCAGTTGCATCAAGATTTCTGGCCACTGGGAAATCATTCTAGTCGTTGGCCTTTGCATTGGCTACACATCCAGTTAGGCACAACTGGAGGAAGTCTGAGAGAGATAGAGAATGGACAGAGAGAGAGGGAGGCAGGAGGCGATCAACACATGAAGAGAGAGGAAGAGAGAGGAATAAAGGGAGATACAGAGAAAGGAGGAAGAGGAGAAGGGCAGATAAAGGATGGAGGAGAGGATGGACAGAGGGAGATGAAGGAAATGGGAAGAGGAGATGGACATAAGAATGGGATGCCGAGATGTACAGTGAGAGGGGGCAAAGATAGGGGAGAAAAGAACTGCCAGAAGGTGATAGATGAAAGGAGAGGGATAGATGGAGATGGACAGAGATATGGGGGAGGACAAATTGGGCTTAGAGGGAGGACAGGTGAAGATGGATAGGGAGAGAAGGAGTAAAAGATAGAAAAATAGAGGGGGAGGAGAAGATCGAAAGAGAAAGGGGAAGATGGGCAGAGATATGGGCGGAAAAGAGTGTGAATGATAAAGGGAGGTGGAAGAAATGGACAGAGGTTGAGGACTATATATATATATATATATATATATATATATATATATATGTGTGTGTGTGTGTGTGTATGTGTGTGTGTGTGTGTGTCCAGGATCCCCTCCCAAACTCCTGCATCGATTTCAATCAAATTTCTTACACAAACAGTAAACTACATTATGCTCAGCACTATGGAAGTTACAGCCTCCTAGCACCAATAGAGGCGCAGATTCATGCAAAATGGGCTTTTTCGGCCCTTGCTGTGTAGGCTGTCCTGCACGACAAATGTATTATGTTGGATTAGTGTCAGCCTGCTTTATCAACCTGTTTCTCAGGGGCTACAAATGCAGATGGGCATGGTTGGAGGAAAGTTGAGATGGATCGCAGAGGGGAAGAATAGAGAAAGAGGTGCAGGATGGTATGGACAGAGAAATGTGGTAGGGAGGTGGTGGATAGGGAGAGGGGACAGGAGGAGATGGACAGGGAGAGGGGGGCAGGAGGAGATGGAAAGTGAGATGAGGTAGGAGGAGACAGGCAGAGATGGCCAGATGGAAATGGAAAGAGAGGGGTATCTGTACATCGCAAGTACCACAAATTGGACGGTCTTCCTGATGGAGCAAGAAACTATGTGCCAGAGGACTGTGGCCTACGTGAAGATGAGTGAGGACGACCACATCCTGTCTTCATAGCTGAAAGGATGTGCACCACGACTGCGTAATGGGTTTTACTAGATGCAGCTTTGTGTCTGTCACTTCCAGACACTCTTCCTCCCATTGATGCGCCACTCTGTACCTCTACAGCGACGTGATGGCTTGCAGGGTGTGGGACTCTGAAATAACTGAGGATTGTTACATGCCTTCTTGGCTGCTAAATTGACTCTTTCATTCCCCTCAATACCCAAGTTCCCCAGTACCCAACACAAAGGCACTCCTTCCCCAACTGTTTTTGTTGGAGGAGGGCATCCTTGATGATCTGGTCTACTTTATCTGTTGAGTACAAGCGTTGAAGAGAGTGAAGGGCAAAGGGTGAACACTACAAAACACTGCAGATCCCTTTGGAGGCAAAAGGCTGCTATAATGCTATGAGAAACTCAACCAGAGGCAAACACCAAATGCAGCCCAATTTCACAACGTAGGTCATTAACAAAAAGTTAGCTGGTGTGTATTTGGTAAACACGAAGTTAGGACTTTGGGACTGAATTGTTGTCACTGTGAGGACAAATGTACTCCACTCTGGAGGGCCAGGATCGCGCTATGTGATGTGATGAGCAAAGGCACGTCTACAGCTCCCTGCTGTGCAATTTTAGCCTGCTGCGGGTATGTGGCGCCACCGGTCGTGGGAGCGAGTGGACTGTCTCGCTCTCCGAGTCGCTGGCTACAGCAAAAAGGACGTGGTCAGTTTCTCTATCCAATAATGATTTAACATCAGTGACCTCATCATCGACTGGATACTAACCCTAATATTGTTCTCTTACGAAAGCTACTCTGAACTTTGACCCCAGAGCTACAGACGTAGTTTTGGTTAGTAGTTTCGTTTTTCCTTCTCGTTTCGGTGAAAATGTACCGTCTGTAACTTCTCCAAAAGGCACGATGTTTCCACCATCTTCCGTAATACACTGTCGGAAAAAGATACAACACCTCAGAGACTAAGTCATTGTATTGGCAAGTGAGGCAACACGTAGTTCATAACGATATGTAGTTTGATACATAAATAACCAGTAGCCCATGAGACCCATATTAATAATTACAGTTTGCGTAAGAATACGCATATTTTCTTTTCTAAGTAGTAGTGCTCACGCAAACTATTTATTAGAAGACAGTGAGTCATGCGTTGTGTTTAAAAAATATTATATCGTACGTACTTCGGGGCAGCCGGTGTCCGTACGAGTGTTATTGCAGTGTAGTGGGTGCGTTCCACTAGGTGCCGTATTAAAACTCGGCCGAGCTTTTCAGATGATTTATTCGTTTCCACTACAGTGCTTCGTTGACCTCGGTCTGCATCACAGGCACCGAAATGCTGAGGCTACTGCCCCAGCGACCTGTGCAATGCAGCGCTCTGTCGTGCCGGCCTTGATCGCCAGCTGTAGAGTTCCGACTACGTCAGGGTGGCTACGCCAGCAGCCGACTCAGCGGCTGCCGTCCCCATAGACTCTGCTTCTTCCTCAGCTGGCGTAGCTGGGAACGCGGCGGCAACGACCGCCCGCGATCCGGCGTCGGAATCTGCGGCCCCTCGCCACGAAAGTCTCTGGTGTGTGTCGGGAGTTGAGACGACTGTCCGCGGTAGCGAGCCGAAGAGTGGCCCGCCCTGGCTGGCTGCAGACTCCGCGACAGCCTCAGAGGGTCGAACCAATGACCCGCCGTGGACTGGGACGCTGTCGCCCCATCTGTTGCTGCATGTAGCCCGGCGGTGGGGCCCGCGCCGCTGCCCGTGAGAGCTGCCACACTTGAATGCCCCACGTTGGCCTCAGAGGGTCGAACTAGTGACCCGCCATGGACTGGAATGCTGAAGCCCAATCTACTCAGCTTGTACCCGTTGGTGCGACACGACCCGCCGTCCAGAAGAGCTGTCGCACTTCCATCACTATCATTAGAAAACAACACCTATTTATACTCGGCTGTGCGCCTCTGTTTCGCTAATGCGTCACTTCACGTCACGTACGCACCACATCCCGGTTGCACCAGTGTGCCCCTTCTTCCTGTAACTTGCGACATGCAAACCGCGGCGTTACGCTTTTCAGCCGTTCGATGGCCCCTGTGGCGTCCATTCCGCTTCGCAACCGCTGGTCAGCGTAACTTACTGCAATCTGGCCCGCACCTGGCTGTAACTTGTGCTCAGAGTATCGCACAAAACTAACTTTCCCTATCCTAAACGATGGTGCCGCTACAGCAGTATAAGTTAATTAAAAAGTCTCATGCTAGCCCGCAATATTTAAAGCCACCCCTACCAAAATCATAAAATATAATTATAAAAATAAAAATATGTAATTGTCCCATGATTAAGTGGCCACGCACACACATGTACATGTATACCATGATAACATGCTCAGTTCACGAGAGATCTGATGATATTGCTGGCCAGGGCAGATGCTGTACACCACGAAGAGCACACTGCGTCACAGCAGCCATATGTGGACGTGCATTGTCCTGCTGAAAAAGCATATCATCTTACAGCTGAAAAAATGCATTAGCAAGAGGGTAACATACTGTGAATTGTAATGGGCATTGGTTACTTTACCCTGCAGAAACACTAAATGGGATTGTGGTTGTAACTGATGGCCCCGTCCTCACTATGAACCTTGTGATGGGACCCGTGTATCGTGGGTGAATGCACTCCAGAGCAGGCAGCTCACCAGTTCTACGCCATATACATACATGTCCACCACTCAGATACAGATAGAACCTAATCTTATCACTGAAGACAATACGGTGCCATACCATTCTCCAGTCGAATCTTTCACGGCACAAGAGTAGCCTTGCCTGGCGGTGTCGTGGTGTCAGGCACCTGCTGCTAGCAGACGTTTCCCGAAGGTCCCTGAATGCACAGCAGGTGCAACATGTGCCCGTATTTCGTACCTGGATGATGTTTGGTCGGCCACTGCTGTTGGCAGAATGCTTCGCTCTTCATAGATGTGCTCTACAGTTGCGGTAATGTTCTGCAGACCACTGTTGAAAGCAGCAACACACACTGATACATTGAGCCCAACACGTGCAGCAATCTGTCCATACGTCCATCCAACTTCGCGAGAACCCGCAATGCTATCCCACTGAGATGGCTAAAGCTGTTAACAGGAATACTCGTCGGTGGGGTATCACTGTACGCTAAAATGATTTTTGCAAATACTGTTCGCCTCTAAACTCAGCACAGTCACTGCTTACCGAGTCAAAACAAAGGGAGCGAAGACAGGACTCCTAAGCGCCATACGATCGGTATGACAGTGACCTCCGAGTACGTAGACATTACATCCTGGTGTCACTGAACACATTCATTAATGTTGTTATATTTTTTCCCCCGGCAGTGTAGATCATACTCATGTGGTACACAAGACATTGGCAGTGGAAAATGGCTGGGAGTTGTCGAACCATTAACGCAATTCGTATACACTCTACGGAAAATAGAAAACAATACACCAATAGTAGCACTGTGCAAAATAAAAGACAGCTGAAGGTTTTGACCAAGAATTTCAACAATTACCGAGTTTTTGAATGTCCTCCTGAGGGACACCGTGCCATGTTCTGTCCAGTTGGTGCTTTAGGTCGTCAAAATCCCGAGGTGGGTGGAAGGCCCTGCCCATAACGTTCCAGAGTTCTCAGTTGGGGAGAGATCGGGCGACCTTACTGGCTAGGGTAGGATTTAACAAGCAGTAGCAACTCTCGCCACGAACAGGATGACTTTTTTTGCTGTAATATAAGCCCAGACTGGCTATCCATGAATGGCGAGAAAACTGCACGTAGAATATAGCTGACACACCGCTCTCCTGTAAAGAAACTGCGGATGACAACCAAAGGGGGCCTGCTAAGAAACAGAATGGTACTCCATACTCCAGGTTGTTTGGCCATATGGCGGGCGATAGTCATGTTGGTACCCTCTGCTGTCCAGGGAGTCTCCAGACACGTCTTCGCCGGTCACCGGGGCTCAGTTCGAAGCAGGACTCGTCACTGAAGCCATTTCTACTCCAGTCAGTTAGATTCCAGGTCGAATATTCCTGAAACCACTGCAAAAGGGCTTGTTGACGTACTGAGGACACTGGTAGTCGGTGCAAGGACCTAAGTCCCCTTTCTGTGAGCAGCCTATTAACGGTCCTTGTAGTCACTGAAGCACCACTTGCACGTTGGATCGATGATCATGAAGCCGGGGCTCTGAGTGCCACTCTAAAGTCTGCTCGGATGTCACGTTCTGTCGTCTCTCTAGGTCGACCGCTTCCTTCTTGATGCTGTGCTCGGTCATGGTTCAGCCATTCTTACCAACATTGTTGAATGGAGATATTGCCACTGTTAAAATCTCGGGCAATTTGTCGGTTACTGCAACCAGCTTTTTTAAGGCCACTCTGCATCCTCTCTCAAATAGTGAAATTAGCGTATGCTGTTGACACGCGCGTCTGCGAGGCATAGTTACTGTCCAACTGAGTACACGTAATGAAATTCGCAAAGGCCTCATGTCTTGATACCGCCATGTCCGCTGTTTACTATCCCTGTGACGCTGTGAAATTACGCTGCCGCCTCACACAGTCATCCATCGGCCACCAAAGCGCACAATTTGTGAGCAGTTTGCATTACTCTTTCGATGTGCATCGATTTTTCCCTTTCGTAGTGTATTTCTGCGTACGGTATGAGCAAAGTGAATGCAGATGGTGTTCTGATACTTTTGTTTGATTTGTACCGTTTGGAATAAACAATGTATTTTGTTGTGGGCAAAGAGTATAATAGTGTTGTGGTAGTGTTAGTTATGATCAGCCGTTCAGGTGGAACGTTAGGCTGTGATAAGAATGTGCTAGTAGTGTATTTAATTGTCCGCATAGTGGTTCCTTTCTTGTTGTTTGTTAACATGTTTTTGTCAATAGCACAGGGGGCTACTCTGGAGGAAAGATTGCGAATTTTGTCAGCTGAAGTAGCGCAGTAGCAAGCATGCACAATGAATATGTTTAAGGAAGTACAAGTTCTGGAAGAGGAACAGGCACCTATCGCAGAGTAAAAGTACCGAAAAGAAAAGGAATCGAGATTGTCGTTTTGCTGTTCTAGAGAAAATGGAGAATGTGACGCTTAGTGCAAGGGAAACATGGATTATGTTAGCCCAGAAGTGAAAAGCGCCAGCCAGCCGGAGTGGCCGAGCGGTTCTAGGCGCTAAAAATGGTTCAAATGGCTCTGAGCACTATGGGACTCAACTGCTGAGGTCATTAGTCCCCTAGAACTTAGAACTAGTGAAACCTAACTAAGGACATCACACACATCCATTCCCGAGGCAGGATTCGAACCTGCGACCGTAGCGGTCTTGCGGTTCCAGACTGCAGCGCCTTTAACCGCACGGCCACTTCGGCCGGCTCTAGGCGCTACAGCCTGGAACCGCGCGACCGCTACGGTCGCAGGTTCGAATATTGCCTCGGACATAGATGTGTGTGATGTCCTTTGGTTAGTTAGGTTTAAGTATTTCTAAGTTTTAGGGGACTGAAGATCTCAGCAGTTGAGTTCAAAAATGGTTCAAATGGCTCTGAGCACTATGGGACTTAACATCTCAGGTCATCAGTCCCCTAGAACTTAGGTCCACATAAACCTAACTAACCTAAGGACATCAGACACATCCATGCCCGAGACAGGATTCGAACCTGCGACCGTAGCAGTCGCGCGGTTCCAGACTGAAGCGCCTAGAACCGCTCAGCCACACGGCTGGCTCAGCAGCTAAGTCCCATAGTGTTCAGAGCCATTTGAACCATTTAAAAAGCGCCAGGCCTATGGGGAAGCAAGGGGAATTATGGAGAAAAGGTGCTTGTATGGGAGTAGACAGTGAGTCAGGTTTCAAGAATCGAGGGTTGTGGAAGTTGCTGCAGTTTGTTTGATGCACTGAGTGCTGGCGTTGTGAAAGTTAGGGAGAGTATGGGAGAAGTATCGGTTCCAATATCTTGTGAAAATGCGGTGTCTGAAGTAAATGTGTTATCAGACGAAGTGAGTGAATGCTGAACTGAAATAAGTCAGTGTGAGGGTAGCAACACGGGTGACACTGACTTAGGTGCAGCAGTATCTACGCCATTGGGTTATAATGCTTGTTCTTTTGAAGCAGCGGAGCCTGAGCCGGATGTACAGGGAACTACATGTGCCACTGATTTTTGAGTCGTTCAGAGTGCAAATACAGACTGTGGTTGTATTGTTGATACTATGGAGAGTGCATATAAAGCTATTGGCGACGTTAGTTGTGTTGCGAATGTTGTGGATAATGGAGTAGTGCAGAAATATTTATTTCTGAAAGACGCCACTTGTGTGGTGCCGCATACTCCAAAGGGTTGGGGGAGGGGGTGGAGGGTAGGGAGGAAGAGAGGACAGAGAAAAGCCTGTTGGATTAGATTTGATTAATTATTCATTCCATAGACCCATAAAAGATGGAATCCTCCTGGGTGTGGAACATGTTGGATAAACACATTACAAAAATGTAATTAGAAAAACTTGAGTTTCATTAATTTTAATGATCCTCAGTCAATAAACAGTAAAATTATGTACATGAATTAAATTTAAACTTCTAATATTTACAGGTTTAATACTTACATCTGGTTTCATTAAATCCATCATTCAGACATTTGCTAGTTTCTTGGCTATTACAACCAAGTATTGTCAAAAATTAAAGTAAATTATTCATTTCAGTGATCCTCAGTTGAGAACAGTCAGATTAATTACAAGATTTAAAATTAAACTTCCACTATTTACAGACTTAAGACTTACATCTGTTTTCCATACAGCCATGATTCACACAGTAGGTGTATGACTGTTACAACCAAGTATTGTCAAAAATTAAAGTATAATAAATTTTCATTAAAATGGTCTACTGCACTTGTTGAGAAACTCATGGATAGAATAGAAGGAGTTGCCCACCAAATATTCTTTTAAATTATGTTTAAATTGTGCCTTGTCTGAAACTAAACTCTTAATGGTTGCTGGTAACTTATTGAAAATATGCGTTGCTGAATACTGGACTCCTTTCTGGGCAAGAGTTAGTGGTTTTTAATTTTTATTTGTATTGTTCCTATTCCTAGTATTTATACTGTATACTAAGCAGTTAATTGGAAAAAGAGATGTATTATTTACAACTAACTTCATTAAGGAATAAATATACTGAGAAGCTGTGGTTAATATGGCCAATTCTTTGAATAGGTTTTGACATGATGTTCTTGGATTCTGTTCAGCTAATGGTCGATGCAACAAGACTGAATCCTTTCAGTACTGTGTGCACGATGATGGGGGTAACATTGAAGATAGCTGCAATGTTATAGTAATGATGGTAAAAAGAAAAACCTTGCATAATTGTTCTCAAATACACAGTCAAAATCGGGGAGACATCGTTTCAGCCGAAGAAGACAGCGGCAGATGTTACAGCATCTCGATATTCATTAATCATGAAGGTAAAACCACCTACACTGCTTATGGTATCATTGATTCAATTTACACAGTAAAATGCCAAAGAGCAGTAATTGTTTGTAGAAAGGGAAGGTGTAAGGAAACATGGCGTTGCAAGACACAGTCACCCTGTAATTAGTTGTAAAGTTAAGGAAATAACTGAAACTAGCGACCAGTATGCTGAGTGTGGTAATACCACAAGTCGTTGTTGTGTAAGCATAATTATAATGATGGATCTTTTGAGAAAACGTAAGGGAGATTTTTGTTTCAAAGACAAAGTTCAAGATGATGTATCAATACAGCTGGTTAAGAAGTAACCTGATAGACAAAGGAAGATGCTGAACGTGAGAAATAACTAGTTGAACCGTTTACTGTGGAATGATTTGCTGAGGAGTAAGAGTTTTTATAATATTTTGTACTGGTTCTTTAGATATTCATTTAATTGGGTAATGTCTACGTGTGGAAACGAGAGAATTGGATAACCAGCAGCAAGAAAGGATAAGTTAAATTAGAGCTAGAATAAGTGAGTGAAATTATGAGTTATAGAGTGTTTGTGAATTGTGTTGCGAAAACTGATTGTGCTCGTTTATAAGTCATGGCTTAGAAGAAACGCTTTTCTGTGGGAATACAAGTTCACTACACTGAATGGGGGATGTAACGTTTTAGGATTAAGGGAATAGCTGATGAACGATGTGGGTCAAGCTTGAGTGAAGTATGAATGAAACCAAAGACACTGTACAGGGGACAGGTAAAATAATGTGAACAGCGGTAGTAATGGGATGATTTTAGTTTGACGGTCAATAAGGCACGTGCCGCGCTGGACTGTGCGTGTTCAGTCTGGACTAGTCATGAGTGCAGGTTGTTTACGAGTAGTGCACACTTCGTATTTGCATTTAGATGCCGAGGTCGACGAGCAATGAAAGACCTAACAGATTAAGAAACAGGGTAGATTATGGCGGCCCGATTGACCAAGACAGCCAACTTATTGAATGTTTCAAGAGCAACTGTTTCCACAGTTTTGACAGCCTACACAAAACATGGAAAGACATCATCGTGTAAACGTAATAGTGGGTGCAAATCAAACTGAATGATAGAGATCGTATGCTAACACAAATTGTGTCAAAACAACGCAAAACTGCGGCGGCTTACGTGACTGCAGAGCTTAATAGACATCTTCTAGACTCCGTATCTATCGACACTGTCCGTCTAGAACTCCATAAATCGAATATTCATGGACGAGCTGCTATACCGAAACCATTAGTGATGACAACCAGCGCAAAGAAGCGTAAAAAATGGTGTCAGGAGCATAAATTCTGGACGGCTAGTCAATGGAAACACGTCACATGGTCCGAAGAGTCAACGTTTTCGTTACTTCCAATATCTGGCCGGGTTTACGTCTGGAGAACGCCACAAGAAGCCTACCAATCAATCCTGATTGCTTGATGCAAACGGTTTAGCATGGAGATGGAGGTTGATGGTGTGGACAGCCATATCGTGGTATCCTGCTGGGCCTATCATTACTCTGAAAGATCGTGTTACAGCCAACGATTATGTGAACATTTTGGGTGATCAGGTGCACGCCATGCTTCAAATGTTGTCCCCCAACAATGATGCCATATTTCAGGACAATAATGCACCCATTCATGCAGCCAGGACAGTACAATCTGGTATGAGGAACATGCAACTGAACTGCCGCACCTTCCCTGGCCAGCACAGTATCCGGACTTGAACATTATCGAACCCTTGCGGGCGGTATTGGAGCGCAGACTCCTGAACAGATTTCCACCTCCCTCGTCACTACAGGAATTAGAAGAGGTTCTCATCGAGGAATGGCGTAACATTTCATTGGAGACTATACAATAATTATATGCCGGTTTCCCAAGAAAAATCGCTGCTGTATTACGGGCAAATGAGGGTCTAGTCCCTTATTAAGGGGAGGTTTACTATCTTTTGTTTAAAAAATCGATTTTTTAAATTGTATTTTTGGTTCCATAAAAGTGTTTAGAATCCACCCCTGAAACGGTTTTTCCGAATACGGAACGAAAATGTTTGTTATTCGCGGTTGAATAAAAAATGCACCTCCCTGAAATTGGCCTTTTTCACGCACAAGTTTTTTTTCTTTCGGAGGACGAGTTATTGTACCGGTGCTTGAGAGGAAACACACAAAATTCAAATGAAAGTTTGAACGCGTGCGTTTGGAAGTTAGCCCCAAGCATTTGCATTCTGGTGCGAAGACAGTGGAGATTGCGACTTTCCTGGCAGTAAGCAGCTTCAACGAAGGGTATTCAGCAACTCTGAAGACCACGACAACGGTCGACGTCACCCTGGGACTCTATTAGATGCAGTTCGCCAAGCATTCGGACGACCACCGGATTTAAGCCGCCGAAAACCGTTTGTCACCAGCCGTACGAGCAGCTCTGGAGCAGCGCAGGATGGCCCAGATCGAGCAGAATGGCCTCTATGAGGAAGAGGAAGGACTAGTTTATGGACCCGGAATAGCAGATTGAACGTAAGTTGCAAAATATTACATTTATATGTAGTCAAAACTTCAAACTCGTTTTTCTCGAAATGACTTATTTATTTTATGGCGCGGTATGGTAATTATCTAGGAGTTGTACCAATTTTATTCCGATCAATCAACTATAAATGTTTTTACTTGGCTGACGAAGTCGAAAGATCGATGAAAAAACCCTTTTCTTGTCAAATGGCCTCCATTTTGTTTCCTATGGTCCAAATAACTTAAGCGAGGTACAACTCCTATAGAATCGTATATACTTCGCTAACGTCAACTCAGTTTCGATTTCAGATGAGCCGACTGAGATGTGACGTACCGCGCGTGGAGGTCTACATCGAAATTTTGTTTCGTTCCGACGGCACTTCCGCTTTTGCTCTTCGACATTTCCGGTCGGTAAAATTCCAGTTTGTAGAGAAAGCATCAATAAACATTTTGGCCAAATTTGTCATTTATCTCTATAACACGTCCCGAGGAAAAAATTCTCAAATTACATGCTTTTTTCGGTCCAAAGATAGTAAACCTCCCCTTAATAAACCATTCCCAAATAAGTACAAGTGTTCACATTATTTTGCTATCCCCTGTATATAATTCTTTAGTTGTGTATGTATGACGAGACTTTTCCAGAAACACCTTAAACTAAAAAATGGTTCAAATGGCTATAAGCACTATGGGACTTAACTTGTAAGGTTCAAAATGGTTCAAATGGCTCTGAGCACTATGGGACTTAACATCTGAGGTCATCAGTCCCCTAGAACTTAGAACTAGTTAAACCTAACTAACCTAAAGACATCACACACATCCATGCCCGAGGCAGGATTCGAACCTGCGACCGTAGCGGTCGCGCAGTTCCAGTCTGTAGCACCTAGAACCGCTAAGACATTCCGGCCGGCCCTCAACTAAATCTGAGGCCATTCTTTTAAAGGAGAGGGAAGTGTTGCGCCGCGAAAAAATATATTGGTAAACATTCGGATACCTTTTCTGGCAGTGCAAGAAGCAGAGGAAAGCGGGCCAGTCATAGCAGATGGGCAGAGATCCAACAAGGATATTTCACATATCGTAGCCTTACTCTAAGCCAACTGCTACAAACGCATGTGCTGGGTGTTTTGACACGACAAATGCACCAAAATATCGTCGTAGGGAGAGAAGTGCCGTCATTCTGGTGACCGCACGGTATTAGGTTAAAATACTAAGAAGTACACTGTCGTTGCAAAATGCATCAGCCAGAGTGCGCTGAAACACAAATTTGGGACATCAAGGGGCATTCTCGAATCAGACGGGGAAAGCATGCCAAGTGATGCTACTGTTGCTTCATGGTAGTGTAACGCATGAGGGCCAGTCCCGTATAATTATTGTTCATTTCTGGTGGCAGTATATCGGGATAGGTGACCCATGTTTCCATTTGCCACCCCTGTGCGTGGAAATTTTTTTGTTGCCCGACTCGTTCGAATATAGGACGTCGCGTGACTAACTCCAACGATGTATTCACACAGTGCCGAGAATTTTTTCCAGTTTGCTTTCGTGCATTACATTTGCTCGCACGCTTCTTCGGACGGCGTTTTTATCTTCACGTGTAACGCCCTCGGATTCCGCTGAAATACGCTCTGGACAACAGAGGTCACGCCCCCTCAGCGTACGGAGCGGCTGCTCGTTTTAAAGGCGCAGCACCGCAGGCCGCTGCAGGTACGGCGTTACGCGTCACGGCTTCGGCGGAAAGCCGGCCGGTTGGCTGCCGCTGCCCGTGCTGCGACTCGACCGCACGGCCGCCGGAGACAATCGAGTTACGCCCCAGAGAGGCGGGCCGGCCGCGCCCCTGCCTTTGGCGGTGCGCTGCGGTTGCGGGGACCTGCGCCAGCGCGGCATTGTTGTCTTTTGGCAATAACCCCGGCCCGCCGGCAGGAGCATCTGCACTGAATTCCGGCAGCGAGGAATTCCATTTCCATCGGCCGTTCGACTGTCCCCTGTCCACCATTCCTCTCTGTCCCTTCGCCGTCGATGCAGTTTCCTCCCCCCGCACCCCGAACACTCCTGTCCCGCTTTATCCTTCCGCTACCCCTCACCTCACCACTCTTCACGTTGAAAAGGCACACACTTCTTCCCTCTGCAACGCCAAATTCCTTTGTCGTTACTCCGCCCCCTCGCCCCGTTCACGCTCCTGTGTGCTTTTATCGATGGATCGTCCCTTTAAAGGACGGAGCTCCCAGACAGTAACGACATATTGATGGAAGCGCTAATGCCAGGGCTTCCCAACCTGTGGTCCGCGGACCCCATAGGGGTCCGCCGGTTTTTTCTAGGGGGTCCGCGGCCACCTTTCACCAAATCATGTAAAATAATGAGTAAAACTATTGAATAAAAATGTGAAAATCAAATTCATCACTATTTTTTTTTCGTGTGAAAAACATGTGTGCTTTTATTTCAGGTCGTATTCCCAAGCAGCCTCTGCGGTTCCTAAGTGAGAGCTCATACACAGTTTAGTGCCGAAGAATGCGGCTTCTCTGATCGATACGAGAGTCGTTTGTGCTCCGGCTCACGGCGCTAGATGCACTGAAACCTTTTACGCATGCGCGGAGCGAGCTTTGTCGACCAATCACAGCGCTCGCTGGCACGTATGCGGCCCCAGGCATTTTTAATGTTTAACTTGCTTTGTCAGTGCACCATCTATTTCGTAAGTCAATTTTTGACCAGATTATTACTTATAACATGGATCGGTGGCTGAAGTCAGGATCATTGAAGAAGGATCCAGTTTTTCCATCTTCACAACAGGGGAAGTTTCCAGTTGAAATGAATGAGGAGGGAGGACGACCAAAGGAAGAACAATCACAATAAGCTCCACACCAGATTTATTATGTGAAAACGCTGCAAGTACTCCATTGGTTGCAATATCCTGTGGAAGTGGGATAAACAAGAAGCGTAAGTACGACGAAAGCTATTTAGAAATGGGCTTTATGGAGACAAAGGAGGGTAAAGCTCAGTGTGCAATTTGTGCGCCTGTCCTTCCGAACAGTCCAATGGTTCCAATTAAATTGCGCCGTCATTTTGAAGATACTCACCCGGGTTTCCGGGCTACAGACATCGATTTATTTAAAAGGAAGAGTGTTGAACTAGCTGCTTCTCAGCATTGCATGAAAACTCTTGCAAAAACAATTAATGAAAATTCATTAAAAGCTTCTTTCTTGATTAGTTATCGAGTGGCGAAAACAAGCAAAGCTCATACCATTGCAGAAAATCTCATAACTGGTTCGTTAATTTCAAGTTGTTTTCATTCATCTCTAAACCAGAGACTATTGATACTTCGGGGAAGGGGGGTGGGGGGTCATTCGGAACATGGCACTTGCATTAAGAAGCTTTCAGTTCCCATGGGTTTCGCTCTGAAATTTAAAGTTACTGCACTCTTGACTGACTAGGGGTCCGCCATGGATTTTCGACTGAAGGGGTCCGCCAGCTGGAAAGGTTGGGAAGCCCTGGCTTATGCTGAACTGGTGGGAACGAACCTGTTTACCGTTGCGAAAGGTGTCCTCTTACTTGTGCGCGGAACTATTTGTTCTTACCGTGCCCATTTAATAACCTGCTTCCGTAAGGGGCCGAACATTATGAGTACTGTAAACCTTAAGCTATCAATCTGAGGAGAGCGATCACTAGACAGCACTTTTATGCGATTTTTGTTGTGGTCTTATGACTATACTTCCACTAACGGTTAATTAGTTCAAAAATTATCACGTCGCGCACTCAAAGTCTGATCTTTTTATTGCGCAACTAAAAAGCCTTTAATGTGGCAGGTGTGACATTCTCTGGGTTATTCAGTGGTTTGGTATTTAACTAATTTGTAAATGGAAATGATAATCTTATTTTATTACATTGAGTAATTACTAAATAATTTTTCTCCCGGCTAAAGATTTGATCAAGTTGCTAAAGAACTCCAAGTTAACGTCGTGTTAAAGTGAAGTGTTGTCTGTATGTTGTGTGTCAGTAAATCACAGTTCATACAACAGATTCCTTACAACTATTGATTAAGATGGAAGCAGTTATGTTCAGCAAAATGATCGTTAAAACCACCGAATATCAGCAGCGTACAACACTGACGTATGTTACCTGAAACAATATTCTTCGCAACTCGTGCGTAATTAATTTCGGCTCCATACATCAGCTAGAAGAGTTTGTTATAACAATCGTGCTATGAGCACTGTTTTTAAAGAACCAATCTGATTCCAATCGTTTTCATTAAAATGAGTTCGGGACCACCGGTGCACATTTATTTTTACACATTTGTGTTACGATCGGCATTTATGTCTGCAGAGCTGCGTAATTTAAATTTGAATTTGCCGCTGAGATAATTGTTAAGATGGCGGCAGACAATTGACAGGGACTTTCTATTGTTAGAGCAAATAAGTAAATATTTGAAATGATTATTAAACTCTATAAACTATACTTTCATATTGTGCACTATTTAGACCTCATCAAGCAAACATTTGATTTGTTTCTAAGGAAAACACAGACAAAAACGCGATACAAATCGCTATCATCAATGGCTGCGCTCCTTGCAGCGGAAAGAAATAATTAACACAGATAATGCTTACTGAGAGAGGAATTAAAGTTACAAATAATTATTCACTTATATTTATAATAATAATGAACTCTATTTTCAAGTAATAATTAACAAATAATTACAATTTCTTAACAGACCTCAGTTCGATATGCGTCCGCAATCTACATAAGCCAACCAACAAAAGGTAAAAACAAAGGAAGACAAAAGCAGATCACAAAAGGAATTTACAATTATCATTGTCTTTGTATGATACACATCGATATGTCCAATTATATCATAGAATATTATACAAATAAATAATATTTATAAGTTTTCAGTGTTTTTTCATATGTCGAATAGATAATGTTTATAACTGTTGAGGCATAATATCCTCTCGTCGCACTGTAGCCAAAAATTTATCTCGTGGATGTTACACAGGTATTGCTACATCAATTGACTATAGTCACTGAAGAAAATTGACAGTAATATCACTTATCTTGTATTTGCAATCCAACGACGATCTCACTCTGGCTTTGGCTCGTAATTAAAATGTTGTCTAGGTAGCATGACTATCGCTGTTGGTGCGAAAGGCACTCGGATGTTAATTACGCCGACTTGAAGAACTTACGAATACAATCTTTCAGGATTAATTTGATGATTTATGTTTTTCATTGCAATGTGCTTTATACTTTTTTTAAACAATGGTCACTTGAAAATAATTCTTCACACTCACTTTTCACAGAAATTCACATTTATTAAACTTTTTATACTTTCACATGTTCAAAACATTACTTCATCATACTATTTCGCAGCCGTTTATAAAGGCACATTTGCATGTCGAGCGTGAGTTTCCTCGGAAACGCGAAATATTAATTAAATAAATAATCAGTGACAAATAAATAAAGCCTATGGCACACAACTGCAGCGCTGTGTCGCTGATAAAACAAAAGCACAATTACGTTACTCTTATGTTTGATTAAGAAAGAGAGAGCTCTGGTTGAAGTGGTGCGAGAAGCACGTATTTTATTTTATTGTCTGGCACACCGCCATATTTCATGTTATAGAAGAATACTGCGAGTTGCAACCACACTACAGCGACACAGCGCTGCAGTTGTGTGCCATAGGCTTTATTTATTTGTCACTGATTATTTATTTAATTAATATTTCGCGTTTCCGAGGAAACTCACGCTCGACATGCAAATGTGCCTTTATACGTTACTGCTCTTAATAAAACTCACAACATTTTCTGTTGTCCACAACTCAGACTCATCTTTTCGTTTCCAACACAAAGTCAACACTGTTCATATTCAACATAAAAACTTGACTACTCTGTACGCTTCCGCGCCAAAAGTCACTAGCCAGCCTCGAAGATAACAATAAGTACAAAGATATTAGAACTAGATATTATATCGATTTCAACATCTCAAAATATCGACGTACCTACATATAAAAATGAAACCAAATTTGAATAGAGTGAAAAATATGAGACATTACGTAGAAAAATATTCATTAATTCACTGTATCGAAAAATTGGGTTGGCGGGTGGTAATGGTTTCGCAAATAGAGAACCATTACAGTCTTCAAACCGACGACTGGTGTGATTCAGTTTTTGTACCCTTTTCTTCTCCGCACAACCTCTGCAATCTGCAGCCATTTGGACGTATTTACTGAGTCGAATCTAGTTCTCCCTCTAACAGTTTCAACCCTCTTCCCTCCCACTTCCTCCGTTATCTGATTTAAAACTCCTTTATGTCGCAGTTCGAGTCCTATCAACTGAACCACGTTGTACCATTAGTGTCTTTTTTTCCGTGGTTCATTTCCGTACCTCTTCTTTAACGTCTTGAAATACCCCTCTGATCTACAGTATTCTTCTGTAGCTCCACGTTTCAAAAGCTTCTATTCTCTTACTGCCACAAATTACCGCCCACGTTTGACATCAGTACAATTTGTCGGCAGTGTAGCACGCCGACAAATTGTAGAAAAGACTTCCTAACACTTAAATCTATATTCGAGGTTTTTTTCCTTGTTCTTGCCAGTTTGCATTTTAATTTTTCTGACCTACGGTAGTCGTCAATTATTTTACTGCCTAATTAACAAAATTGATTTACAGCTCTTAGTGTTTCATTTCCTAACCTAATTCCCCCAGTACCGTGTGATTCAATTCGACCACATTCACATACTCTTGTCCCCTTGTCTTTGATGTTTATCTCAATGAACCCTTGTCAAGACATTACCCATTCCGTTTAACAGACTTTCCGTTGCCATATCTGACAAAATTACATCATGGGCGAATGTAATCGTTTATCTTTTTCTTAAGTTCCCTTTCTAAATTTTTCCTTGGTTTCCTACACAGCTCGCTTAATGTAGAGACCGAATACACGTAAGCTTGTGAACACATACACACACACACACATACACAGACACACACACACACACACACACACACACACACACACACACACACACACATACACTCCTGGAAATGGAAAAAAGAACACATTGACACCGGTGTGTCAGACCCACCATACTTGCTCCGGACACTGCGAGAGGGCTGTACAAGCAATGATCACACGCACGGCACAGCGGACACACCAGGAACCGCGGTGTTGGCCGTCGAATGGCGCTAGCTGCGCAGCATTTGTGCACCGCCGCCGTCAGTGTCAGCCAGTTTGCCGTGGCATACGGAGCTCCATCGCAGTCTTTAACACTGGTAGCATGCCGCGACAGCGTGGACGTGAACCGTATGTGCAGTTGACGGACTTTGAGCGAGGGCGTATAGTGGGCATGCGGGAGGCCGGGTGGACGTACCGCCGAATTGCTCAACACGTGGGGCGTGAGGTCTCCACAGTACATCGATGTTGTCGCCAGTGGTCGGCGGAAGGTGCACGTGCCCGTCGACCTGGGACCGGACCGCAGCGACGCACGGATGCACGCCAAGACCGTTGGATCCTACGCAGTGCCGTAGGGGACCGCACCGCCACTTCCCAGCAAATTAGGGACACTGTTGCTCCTGGGGTATCGGCGAGGACCATTCGCAACCGTCTCCATGAAGCTGGGCTACGGGCCCCGCACGCCATTAGGCCGTCTTCCGCTCACGCCCCAACATCGTGCAGCCCGCCTCCAGTGGTGTCGCGACAGGCGTGAATGGAGGGACGAATGGAGACGTGTCGTCTTCAGCGATGAGAGTCGCTTCTGCCTTGGTACCAATGATGGTCGTATGCGTGTTTGGCGCCGTGCAGGTGAGCGCCACAATCAGGACTGCATACGACCGAGGCACACAGGGCCAACACCCTGCATCATGGCGTGGGGAGCGATCTCCTACACTGGCCGTACACCACTGGTGATCGTCGAGGGGACACTGAATAGTGCACGGTACATCCAAACCGTCATCGAACCCATCGTTCTACCATTCCTAGACCGGCAAGGGAACTTGCTGTTCCAACAGGACAATGCACGTCCGCATGTATCCCGTGCCACCCAACGTGCTCTAGAAGGTGTAAGTCAACTACCCTGGCCAGCAAGATCTCCGGATCTGTCCCCCATTGAGCATGTTTGGGACTGGATGAAGCGTCGTCTCACGCGGTCTGCACGTCCAGCACGAACGCTGGTCCAACTGAGGCGCCAGGTGGAAATGGCATGGCAAGCCGTTCCACAGGACTACATCCAGCATCTCTACGATCGTCTCCATGGGAGAATAGCAGCCTGCATTGCTGCGAAAGGTGGATATACACTGTACTAGTGCCGACATTGTGCATGCTCTGTTGCCTGTGTCTATGTGCCTGTGGTTCTGTCAGTGTGATCATGTGATGTATCTGACCCCAGGAATGTATCAATAAAGTTTCCCCTTCCTGGGACAATGAATTCACGGTGTTCTTATTTCAATTTCCAGGAGTATATATATATATATATATATATATATATATATATATATATATATATATATGTGTGTGTGTGTGTTCTCAAGCTTAGCGTATTCAGTCTCTACATTAAGCAAGCTGTGAAGGAAACCAAGGAAAAATTTAGAAAGTATGGAAACGTATCCTTGAACCGAAATGCCTGCTAATTGCAGTGTTGTACCATTAATAAGTTGCAAGTGTCAACTGTGGTCGTAGCAGTGTTCTGTGTAGTTGTGATTGCATTAATTCGGAGTTCAGTGAATACGAACGCGTGCAAATAGTTGGTATGGTTTGTGCTTCCGCAGCCAAGGCAGCCATAGGCAGCACTCTGCATAACCCCCTGCTGCTCTATAAAAACCAAGTTGTAGAGTACTGGACAAAATACGTAGCAGATTTTTTAAAATGAAAATTCAAATAATGCTTCCATTGTAAACATTTTCTCACGTGACTCATACTCTGTTCAAATAAAAAACAAATATAGAGATTAAAAAGTTATTTAAGTATTTGCTATATAGCGTATATACGTCAATATAAAGTGTAATGAAAGATTTTCAAAATACAAACTCTAAAAAATCAGGTGACTTCTCAACACAGGAAACTGAGATTACAGTGGACTCCTGGTAATCCGAGCGATCTTTAACAGCTTCGGAGGATTTCCAGCTATGCTTCACAAGCTGAAAAGTGAAATAGTGATACAGGGAACTGTTTTGATACATTGTTGTAATTTCATTAAACATTGCCGTTGATAATTATCATTTGTGGAAGCTCCAGTGGAAAATATTGGAACTTTGTTCTCGAAAACTTTCACACCGAAAAGCGAGTTCCAGCTAATCGGGACTTGTTGTTTTAAAATTAACATATAATTTTACTGAAGCGCCAAAGAAACTGGTAGAGGCACGCCTATTCAAATACAGAGATATGTAAACTGGCAGAATAGGGCGCTGTAGTCGGCAACGCCTACATAAGGCAACAAGTATCTGGCGCAGTTGTTAGATCGGTTACTGCTGCTACAATGGCAGGTTATCAAGAATTAAGTGAGTTACAGCGTGGTGTTACAGTCGGCGCACGAACGATGGGACACAGCATCTCCGAGGTAGGGATGAAGTTGGGATTTTCCCATACGGCCATTTTACGAGTGTACCGTGAATATCAGAAATCCAGTAAAACATCAAATCTCCGACATCGCTCCGACCGGAAAAAGATCCGCAAAGAACGGGACCAACGAAGACTGAAGAGAATCATTTAATGTGACAGATGTGCATGGCCTCCGAAATTTGGCAGCTTTCAATGGTAGGCCATCAACAAGTGTCAGCGTGCGAACCATTCAACGAAACATCATCGATATGAGCTTTCTGAGCCGAAGGCCCACTGATGTACCCTTGATGACTGCACGATACAAAACTTTACGCCTGACATTGCACTGTTGATGACTCGAAACATGTTGCCTGGTTTCAAATTGTATCGAACGGATGGACGTGCACGGGTACTGAGACAATCTCAATCATGTCAGCAGGGGCTGTTTAAGCTGGTGGAGGCTCTGTAATGGTGTGTGGCGTTTGCAATTGGAGTGATATGGAACCCCTAATACGTCTAGATACGGATCTGACAGATGACACGTACGTGAGCATCCTGTCTGACCACATGCATCCATTGTGCATTCCGACGGACTTGGGCAATTCCAGCGGACAGTGCGACACCCCAAATGTCTAGAATTGCTACAGACTGAATCCAGGAACATTGTTCTGAGTTTAAACATTTTCGCTGGCCACCAAACTCCGCAGACGTGAACGTTATTGAGCATATCTGGGATGCCTTGTAACGTGCTGTTCAGTAGATACCTCCATCCCCTCGTACTCTTACGGATTTACGGACAGCCCTGAAGGATTCATGGTGTCAGATTTTATGCACCATGTCGCCGGCATGTCCAACATTCGGGCAGTTCTCCATGCATTGCACGTTGCACACTCTAGCCACGCTTTAACGGCCTTAAGCCGTAATTTTAATAAAGAAAGAAACTTTAATTAGTTAACTGATATATTTAAGTATAAGTTACAAAAAACAAATACAAAATAATCCTAAGGGAGTAAAGGAGTAAGAATACTCTAGATCAAAATTCGTTTATTTGCATTAATTGTAAGTAACACAAACAATAATGTCAAGCTCTCACTATATTGAATTCTGTTCTGTACGAACCTCGTCCGTTAGCACTAATCACTTCGATGTAATATGTAATTGTGAATTGGATATTGAAACGATACATCAGTATTATTAAAACTGTGTTCGACCCGATTCATTCTTAAAAGTGAATACGCCGTATGGTCGACATTGATTCCAAAGAGCGCGAGTTTTCCCCAAACGTGATAAATCAGTTAAGAAAATAGAAAGCCTTATTTTCGGAGATAGTTTAAGAGACTGAAATTATTAACAGACAAAGAATATGGACAGAGAACAGGATTGAAGAGATAATACTTGATACTCGTTGTCTGGAATTTTAACTTAGCGAACATTACGCTAAGCGAGAGCCCATTGTTCAGTAATCGGCCAGTATTAACTATCAGCCTGGCATCTCTGTTCGCTGTAGAGAGCAAGCATTAAAATTATTTTTGCTACGAAGAAGTAATTAAAAATATAACCAAATTACATTTCAGTTTGCTAGGCCCAAGACTACAAAAGCCGATAATGAAAGACATTTCTTATCTGTGATTAATTTCAATCAGAGAAGTAAATCAACCACCCAGTTATAGTCTGGTATCTTCCTACGTCCCTGAGATACATCGATGTTTGCTTCATAATAAAATCTACTGCCGGAAATTAATAAGAAAGGAGCCATGTAAGCACATAGAACTGTTAATACAACCATAAATAAAAAATTAAACACATCACCACTCGAACCCTCCTACAATACTGTGGCCACATCTTCGATGGATGTCAGATCAGTGCTTTCCTCCGCCTGCCATATTGCACATCAAAACAACCTGTCTTTTCAAATTTTCTAATCATTTTCTCCAGACCCTTAAGCTGGCATCGGACCATAGCCTTTTTTCATATTCTTGAGTGTCCGGAACTTCTGTAGGACTCCTAGCGCACAGTCGCTGTTCTTGAGAAACAGCCGTGTGCCGCGCTCCCGTTGGTGTGCATATTCTGACGCTTACAGCGGCATCTACTGGTCAAATTTTCGCTAAATTTGCTTTTGTTCCATGAGTTTACCTGAATTTTAAATAATTGTAAATTTCTCGAGATTTAGTTACTATTTATTGAGTTTTATATTACAACTGGAACAAACTTTAAAATTTACGATTTCTTACTTAAGGGTGTAACTACCGCTTTCACCGTGGAGGGCGTTACCCTCTGCCGACGCGTTGTTGGCCGTTATTTAAGCTCATGCAGAGAACCAACTATGCATAGTTACAAACCGTGCACAGGCAGGGCGACGACCCCAACGAGGGACAAAATGGGTATAAAAATCTGTTTATTTATGTACCTTTGGCTAATTGCTTGTAGATTACGTTCATGATTACTTACTAATATTATAACTGCCTCGCGGGAGTAGCCGAGCGGTCTAAGGCGCTGCAGTCATGAACTGTGCGGCTGGCCTCGGCGGAGGTTCGAGTCCTCCCTCGGGCATGCGTGCGTGTGTTTGTCCTTAGGATAATTTAGGATAAGTAGTGTGTAAGCTTAGGGACTGATGACCTTAGCAGTTAAGTCCCATAAGATTTCACACGCATTCGAACATTTTTAATATTATAACTTTATAGTGTAAATTGCCCTGAAGATGACCTCATTGGGGGTTGAAACCGATTGGCGGCAAAATAAATAATGAGATTGTGACTGCCATTTTGAATAATTGATTATTTATTCCATGACGTTTCCCCCTGCGTCAGTAACATGCTGTTCAAATATGACGTCATTCCGAACAGGGGTTCTCTGTCTAAGGCGTTTGGACACTGGAATTTTAATTATGGACACCCTGTACATCCAGCTATGAAAAGGCGGAAGGAGAGCGAAACGGAATCCTTTCGCTCAGATGGCGCTACCACCGAGGACAACAACGACGTGTGCAGCAATTCTAATGACTCTACATCTCTTTGTATTGTGGGATTAGCAGTGGACGCACTACCGAAGTAACAACATGAAACCGATGGACGCTGAGGATAAGTTACAACACCTGGGAAGTAATGAATGATGGGTGGAGGCTGGAGGAGGTGTTTTCAGGACTGTATCTTAAACTCAGAGGGAACGGAATAGCAGAGGAGATCCAAGGGGAGTTCAGAGATTGTGTGTGGCTGCCACTATGTGGGGCTCCGGGCCGCTTGCGCCAAGTGACGGATTTAGGACCGCAGACATTGCTACGTCCAAAGAGGGGATGGCTGGACGCAGGTACGAAATTATTGAAGACAGTATTCGGAAAGGCTGAAACTGATGGTATCAGGGAATTAAGCAGCATGTTGGGGCAGGTGCGAGAAATAACAAACAACAAGGCAGCTATGGAGTGGCATACTACACAGATGACAAATGTAGAGCGAATCATATTGAACAATACTCAGGTGGTACGGAAATTAACTACCGAACTAACAGGATATATGAAGACCAAGATTTAGACGCAATACAAACCTGGCTAAATTCACTAGACGCGAGAACTGCCACAGCAAGACTTCTCTGTTCGCTACCGGAGAGCATAGGAGATGCAAGAGTGGAAATAACAGCATTATAGGAGGCAGTTCACAACGTCGTACATAGAAAATTGAGTTCTACACTGTTACCTCCAAGACAGTTGCTCACTGGCCTGCGAAGGATACGGGAAGAACTAACTGCAGCACTACAGCATATAGCGAAACCTACAGAACAGAGGTTATCATTATTTTTCCACATGTCAGCAATTGACAGAACCAGACGTCATATTTCCGTTCGATTTCCAGTACCTAGTATAGTTTCACGTTACTAGTGTTGTACGTTCCACCCTCATTTGGTAAAATGGGAAGGTAGGAGCAAGAATGTACAGGTCCCCATGGAGGAAGGAA
Organism: Schistocerca americana; assembly: GCF_021461395.2. Classification (NCBI taxonomy): domain Eukaryota; kingdom Metazoa; phylum Arthropoda; class Insecta; order Orthoptera; family Acrididae; genus Schistocerca; species Schistocerca americana. The sequence continues at coordinate 184,628,364 of NC_060123.1, forward strand.
GCTATGCATTCATGTAGATGGATGAGCTAAGGAGCATGAATTACCGGTCCAGACCGGTGTAAAATGCAGTTATTCTTAGATAAAACGGATGTACTTCCAATGGGTCGGAATGCGTTAGACGTACTATTTGTGCGCTCCAGAGAACTGATTTTTAATTGTTACGAACAAGGTTGGCCCAACGGAATGATGAGGCTGGAACTACAAAGTAGTGTGATATTATTTAATGGTACAACTTGAGGTATAAGGGGACTACATGCCCTCTTCCAGCTAATATTACTGCGACAACTGTAATGGAACTGGCGCAGCTCCAATTCTATTAAACAGAAAAACCAATATTAGATGTACTGTCAATTCAGAAACTAAGTTACTGAAATAACACTCTAAAACCAGATGTCCTGCATTCGGTGGATGAAGTGATAGCTCTATACACCCAGCAAATGTTCGAGCATGTGCAGCCGTACCGCAGCGAACAGCGCAATAGGTTTCTGACCATGAGTGTCTCTGTTTCCGGTACTGCTGTGGTTTTGACCTTCTTTGTGTGATCAATGTCTACTTCAACCAGAAAACCGCCTGAGCTGTTGATCTCCCAGTGCACCAGTTGCCATCGGACTGGGCAAATCACAGAAAGTAGTCTTCCGAATTAAGGAATAGCCAATGAACCATACGGTTTATGCTAAGATTAGAGTAAGAAAACAAGGAAATCTTTGTGTTTTATACCAATTTGAAAAACATACGTTAAGATATTTGTGTCCAGAAATGTACTTAAGTTCAAATCCGGAGACCAGCTTTACTCAAGGAGCGAGGAGTGTTGCACCAGACTCTGTTGAGTGCGGTGAACTGCTCTGACGATGCTCAGCAAAATTACGTCATATAGAGGGAAGTGAGTGTCAGCCTGAAAAGTAGACACCATTTGACAAGAAGGTGTATTCAGAAAGAAAGACGCAGACGACCATAAGAAGCAAGCCAGCATCACTGAAGGATGAAGTTGGGCAATGCTCATTCAGGAGCTTACTAAACATGAAAAGCGGAAGGAATTAAGTCATAGCCGCACAAGGGCGACGCCTGGCTACTACAGCCTCTTACCCTCTCTGGGGAAGGCTGTTGAACATTTACTAGCCAGCAGACTCTCATTAATGCCCTCCCACTGCCGCTTGCCGCACACTCACATGCTCTCTGTGTACGATCGTATCGAGGTGTGCACGTGATGCTGACCACTGGTGACTCCATCACCTGCTGAGTTCAAGGTCGAGGCCAGCTCCACATGAACTAACCTACCAAGGACTTTGTCTCCAGAAGCAGCAATCACCCTCAGAGCTGCGGACCATATTTCAGATGACTCGGCGCCTTCGAACCATTGGATCTCCTTTAGAGTGTCTGCCTGCTGCTAGGGACCACCTCCCTAGTGCTATGCTTGCTCGAGCCTAGCTTAGGGGAAGACCAGCTATACACCGCTTCCTGAGGGTCTGAATCATTGCTGTTCACCACCAAGTGTAGACACGCGCCTTCCACTTCAGCTACGCTGGATGTTACAGTTTAAACAGCATCTTTAGTGGTATGTGGAGACTATAAGTTAGTCAAGCTGCCAGAAACTGCGCCTGACACACTTCGATCGCAGCTTCGCAGACGCCACTGCCCCTCGCACCTACTGCGTGCTGTGATGGCTCCCTAGATGGCCGTTGCTGACAACAGGGCTCGGCGCGCTGGCAGCCACTGACCTCACTGAGGGGCAATAGCTGCTCGCCTACTGTAATTCCGTCTCCGTACTAAAATAGATGAAGGACAATTATAAATAGACATGCATCGTTAACAACTCTATAAGTGGTTCCAGCTGCCATCACCACTACATCACACAGGGTGTTTCACTATTCATGTGGCGCACTTCTGGAGCTTGCGGAGGGGATTTAGTTTTACATAGGAACCCATGTCTGGAAACGTCATCCTACGCTGGCGCCCGTAAATATATGTATACAGGGTGTAAATGGGATAAGATGTCGAAAAAAGATCTGTTAGTAAAACACAAGTAACTGATTTGTCCATTTCCTACGGTTGTCCCAGAAAAAGCGGTTCACCTCAGGAGAACGTTTTTGGAAAAGTAGACATTACCGTTGAACATATTGACACGGCGAGCGTGAGTCGCAAACACGTAGGGCACAACGAGCCGCGTGGTTGAGTCACAGTAATACGCTGACCGTCGGCAGTCGCCGAGTTACCTGTGCAGATGTTGTTGCAACTCCGTTTAACTTTAGGAACTATGCGATTTAATTTAATTTATGACGGGCAAAAGGTTTGCCACTGCAGCCGTACGAATTTATCGAGAACGCTTGCTACAGCGAACACCTCCTGCACGATCGTCATTTGTCTCTGTTCACCAAAGTTATCTTTAATTCTGTATGCGAAACGTATTGTCTGTTGTGATACACTTTAGTTTTATTATTAAGTAGATCACAACAGAATACAGCTTACGAGTACGTATTTAATTGCATGAATAGAGAGATAATAGCTCTTTAGTATCCCGGTTGAAAGGCAGAGACCCACAACCCGAAGAACGTACGTTGGAAGCTGAGGAACAAATTCTGGACCGCTGTTGATATGGTTGCTGTACAGTTCAAAGAAAACTTGAGTCTCATTTCAAATAGGTACCCCACTCATACAATTATAGTCGGTGGAGACATCAATCTACCGTCGATATGCTGGAAAAAATTATACGTTTAAAGCCGGCGGAAGGCTTAAAACGTCATCCTAAATTTTACTGAATGCTTTCTTAGAAAATTATTTTGGCCTATTAGTTCATGAGCCCACTCGAAGCTTAAATGGTTGCGAAAGCATACTTGACCTCTTAGCAACAAATATTCCTGGACAAATAGGGAGTATCGTGACGGTTACAGGGATTAGCGATCACAAGGCAACTGCTACTAGGCTGAATACCGTAACACTTACAATCATCAAAAAGAAACGCAAAGTATATCTATTTAAAAAAGCTGATAAAAATTCTCTTAACGCCTTTTTAAGAGACAGTCTCCACTCCTTCCGATCTGATCATGTAAGCGTAGGAAAGTTATGGAATGACTTCAGAGAGATAGTATCGACGGCAATTGAGAGATACTACATAAATTAATAAGTGATTCCCCATGGTACACAAAACGGGTCAGATCGCCGTTGAGGAAGCAACGAAAAAAGCATGCAAAAATAAAGAATGCAAAATCCCCAAGAGTGGCAGCTCTGCAGAATTTCGAAATATAGCGCGTACTTCAACGCGAGATGCTTTTAATAATTTCCACAACGAAACCCTGTCTCGGAATCTCGCAGAAAACCCAAAGAGATTCTGGTCATATATAAAGCACACCAGTTGCAAGACGCAACCAATATCTTCACTGCGCTATAACAACGGTGAAGACACTGATGGCAGTGCCACTAAAGCAGAGTTATTAAACAAGGTTTTCTGAAATTCCTTCACTAAAGAATAAGAAGTAAATATTCCTGAATCCTAGTCAAGAACAACTGCCGAGATGAGAAACGTAGAATTAGATATCCTCGATATAGCAAAGCAGCTTAAATCACTTAATAAAAGCAAGGCCTCCGGTCCACATTGTATACCAGTCAGGTTCCTTTCAGAGTATGCTGATACAATAGCTCCATATTTAGCAATTATATACAACTGGTCCCCCATAGAAAGATCTGTACCTAAAGACTGGAAAATTTCTAAAGCCACACCAATACCCATAAAGAGAAACAGGAGTAATCCGCTGAAGAACAGCCCCATATCACTAACGTCGATTTGAAGTAGAGTTTTTAAACATATACTGTATTCGAACATTGTGATGTACCTCGAAGAAAACGATTTATTGACACATAGTCAGGCCGTATTCAGAAAATATCGTTCTTGCGAAACACAACTAGCTCTTAATACTCTTGAAGTTATGAGTGCTATCGACAGGGCATGTCAAATTGATTCCATATTTTTAAAGTTCCAGAAGGCTTTCGACACTGTTTCTCACAAGCGTCTTCTAACCAAACTGCGTGCCTACGGAATATCGCCTTAGTTGTGCGATTGGATTCGTGATTTCCTCTCAGAAAGGTCACATTTCGTAGTAATAGACGGAAAGTCATCGAGTAAATCAGAAGTAATATCCGGCGTTCCCCAAGGAAGTGTTATAGGCCCTCTGTTGTTCCTGTTCTATATTATCGACATAAGAGACAATCTGAGTAGCCCTCTTAGATAGTTTGCAGATGATGCTGTCATTTACCGTCTTGTACAGTCATCAGGTGACCAAAACGAATTACAAAATGATTTAGATACGATATCTGTATGGTGCAAAAATTGGCATTTGACCCTGAATAAAGCAAAGTGTGAAGTTATTGACATGAGTACTAAAAGAAAGCCGCTAAATTTCGATTACGCGTTAAGCCACACAAATCTGAAGGTTGTAAATTCAACTAAATACATAGGGTTTACAATTACAAATAACCTAAATTGGAACGATCACATAGATAACATTGTGGGTAGAGCAAACCAAAGACTGCGATTGATTGGCAGAACACTTAGAGGGTGGAACAGGTCTACTAAAGAGACTGTTTACACCACGCTTGTCCGCCCTATTCTGGAGTACTGCTGTGAGGTGTGGGATCCGCGTCAGGTAAGACTGACGGATGACATCGAAAAAGTACAAAGAAGGACAGCTCGTTTTGTCATATCGCGAAATAGGAGAGATAATGCCACAGGCATGATAAGTGAATCGAAGTGGCAATAATTAAAATGAAGGTGTGTTTCGTTGCGACGGGATATTCTCATGAAATTTCAATCACCAGTTTTCTCCTTCGATTGCGAAAACATTCTGTTGGCACCCACCTACATACGGAGAAATGATCATCACGATAAAATAAGAGGAATCAGGGCTCGTACAGAAAAATTTAATTGCTCGTTTCTCCCGCGTGCCATTCGAGAGTGGAACGGTAGAGACAGCTGAAGGTAGTTCATTGAACCCTCTGCCAAGCACTTTATTGTGAATAGCAGAGTAATCACGTAGATGCGGATGGAGGTGTAGAGGTCATAGTCTGCAGGGCATCGACGCAAAATTCTTTTGATACTTCTTAAGTTATTACCCTTTTCCGGTTAGGAAAAGTCTGACACATTTTTTAAAATGTTTTTATAACAAGGAAGCCGTTGAAAATTCTCTTGACCGGTGGGCTTCAGTTCTGCGAAGGAGTTCTCTTAATTAAGCACAACACACTCTGAATAAATTGGAGTGTACAGTTTCCTGAAACATTCCAGGAATATAGAGGTTCGAGGAACAGATGACTTCTCGGAAGGATTCTAAGGAAATTTAGTTCCTCAGTAGAGAAGACAGTAAGATTGTGTTTCTTCCTGCAATATGTCATAAACTTAGCGATGGTGTGGAGAGTTCATACGTAAAAGTAACGCACGAGACGTGTGCCAGAGGAATAATGACATCCGTAGCTGACAAAATGGTGGAATTTTTTTCATCTCTTTCATATCCGACACTGAGTGGAAAGAGTAGTGTCATGAATTTCATTTTGCTCATGCCTTCCTTCTGTAGAACTATTAGTTTTTTGTCTTTTTACGAGACGTTATTTAGTTCCAGGCTCGCGCATATTGAAATTTCTGAGATTCGTTTGTTTGCATTTTGTTGTATTTGCAGTGAGAATAATACAAGCACCCACTAATAATATTAAATCAAACATCCACAACTACAGTCGATATGCTTATCTAGTGATCAACGGTTGCCTAGGCTTCGGATGCAAGCGACTGGCAACATGCGCCGGTGATTCCTGTATATGAGAAATGTAAAAGAACGGACCCGCATAATTATAGGCCAATATCTTCAACACCAGTTTGCTGCAGAGCTCTTGAACACATTCTGACTTCGAACATAATAAATTTCTTTGAGACAGAAAAGTTTCTGTTCACGAATAGACACGGATTTAGAAAGCATCGCTCGTGCGAAACTCAGTTTCTCCTTTTCTCATATGGCGTCCTACGACTATGGATGAAGGGCAAGAGGCTGATTCCACATTCCTAGATTTCTGGAGAGCGTTTGCCACGGTGTCCCATTGCAGACTTTGATGAAGTTCTAAGCACACGGGTTAGGTTCCCAGATATGTGAGTAACTCGAAGCGTTCTACAGTAATAGAACCCAACACGCTGTACTAGACGGCGAGTGTTCATGAGAAACAATGGTATATTCAGGAGTGCCCAAGAGAAGTGTGATACGATTGCTATTACTGTCTATACACATAAGTGATCTGACGGACAAGGTGCGCAACAATTTGCGCTGTTTCCAAATGACGCTGTGGACTACAGAAAGACTTCGTCGTTGAGTGGCTATAGGGGCACACAAGACGACTTAGAATTTCTAGTTGGTCTGATGAATAACAGCTGGCTCTAGATGTAGAAAAATGTAAGTTAATTCGGATGAGTAGGATAAACAATCCTGTAACGTTTGAGTACAGAATCCTCATAAGTTCATATCAGAGAAAGACATTGAAGCAATTCAGAGGCGTACTGCTAGATTTGTTACTGGTAGGTTCGAGCAACATGCAAGTGCTACAGACGTTCTTCCGTGAACTCAAATGGATGTAACTGGAGAGAAGGCCAAGTTCTTTTCCCCATGCACTAAGGAGGAAATTTAGAGAACCGGCATCTGAGACCGACTCCAGAACGATTCCACCGCCTCCAATGCACATTTTGTGTAAGGACCATGAAGATAAGATGAGAGAAGCTAAGGCTCGTACGTAGGTTTACAGAAGATGTTTTCCCTTGCTGTATTTTGTAATGACACAAGTACGTCACACGAGGTAGGAATTCTTCCATTTCATTTCTTAGAAGTGTTTTCGTTTTTCTTTGTCATAACTTAAAAAAATATGATCAGTAGCAGGGCAGTTGAAAAAAACTGTGTAAAGCAAGCAGCGAGATGATACAGTATTGAGGGCTCTTAAGCCATCAAACGGCAGCAGAATGAAGTAAGACAGATTGCCGCTAAGGTGCTGCCACCAGCCTGCAAAGTACGCAACCAACAATCTGTACCTGTGTTTTAAAAGTATGGCTGTAAATAACGTTTTTTGTATTACTCTCTATATGTTTTAAGTAGATCTTAGATTTAAAAGTATTATGAAACTTTGCAATTAAAGCTGTAATGAGTCATGGCTTTAGGCTTAAATGAAAATCTAAAGGGATTTCCCCGCTGAAGGCTAAGGAGAACAGTCTTCGTTGTGAGTCGGAAGGGCTGTGAAGTATCCTGTGGTGCAATGCCTACTTACTGTATTGTGTGGGTAAAGTGAGCACAATCATTGTTAAACGGCCTCGGTGGACGGGAAACTTTTGCTACACATTATTGAACAATATTAAGCAGCTATCTCTCGACAAAGCAGAATTGGCGATATTATTACGAGGGCCAGTGGGAAGTCGTTGTTTCCTGTGAAGGAGGCATACATGATGTAGAAGCGTTACCCACTGTACTGGCCAGATATTACAATGGGAATTACGACTTGGACACCCCTGTGTAAAAGGTTCTAAAGAATCCACTGATAGCAAAATCTCGTCAGAGGCAGCGATGCGTTGCTCAACACCACAAAGGGACTAAAGTATTTATTTCTATGATGAAGTTTATTATATTGTATTTTTCATAGTGACGAACATATTGTAAAAGTTAGGATTCGTCGTCCTCATGTACAAGTTAATACAAGGTAAGTGTTTAAAAGCAAAAAGCTTTATCACAGCTTTGTTGTTTCAATAGAATTTTAGTGAGTCCTTTTCACATACTCTGTTATTTCACCAGCAACATTTACAGATATATGTTGGTATATATAAAGTGCTTAAAATTATTATTGCCATATTAAGCAAAGCATCAGATTGTGTACAAAGTACCCGCTATTTTATTACAGTAACAAGCATATTTAAAGAAGCTGCAGCAGAAAACAAAAGATACTGTGCACATTTTCATTACTACAAAACAGGCTGTTATTGTGGTGTCCAGAACATACGATTTTACTGATTCATTGTGGGTGACAAACCAAAGTTATGTTTCAAGAAAAGTGCAAGAAAGTGTTTTTGTTATGTTACATTGAAGTACTACCAGTTCAAAAATTCTTCACGTCTAAAATTACCAGGAAACATCAGTGTAAAAATTCAATTTCGGTCAGTGGTCAGTTCTGTGTAAAGATAATGTTAAAGAAAGATCATGTTAACGGAATCTTCCGTCGGTTCTTGGTAGAACAACAATATAATAAAGGAAAAGCACTAGTTTGCTTTGTTCTACAGTATCACTTTTATTGTGTTAACTAGTTTTCGGCTTCAAGGCCATCTTGAGACATTTACTGAGTATTATCACCAAAGAAGGTACAATGTTTGTAAACAGCATTGGATGAGAAGTTACACGTATAAATTGAAGCAGAAACAGTCAATGGATTTATTTGCAGCGGCAGATGCTCCTGTTGTCTTTATGGAGACGTATTTTAGCGTAATTTTGCGTTAACACTGTTTGTTAAACCAAATGTGTTTTGTTGACTTTGCTTTTTGTCTCAGTAATCTACTAACAAAGCCATTGACTCTATGTTTCTGCTTCAATCTAGACGTGTAGCTTCTCTTTCAATGTTGTTTACAAACATTGTAACTTCTTTGGTGACAATACTCAGTAAATGTCTGAAGATGGCCTTGTAAGCAAAAAACCGGTTAACACAATAAAAGTAATACTGTAGAACAAAAGCAAGCTAATGCTTTTCATTTATTAAAGAGAGATGCTTATTAATCACAGAAACTACAAATAACGCCACCACAATAGTTGTGCATCTTTAATGGTTTAGAAGGATATTTTCACTCAACATTTCAGTTTTGTTTTACAGAAAAGTGTCCCAAGTTTAAATTAGATTTATTCTGTACTGATGAAAGTGCATTTTGCTGCGATAACGAAATTAATACATGTGTAGGATCCATATTGTCCATATGCAGTGAATGTTGCTATTTCAAAGTGACTTATACTGGGCGCTCTCCTCCCCCTTGTTTGGTTGTCAAGCTACTATATCGGTTGCAATTATTCAAAAATAAAGATCGTGTGGTAAGAGCTTAGCTCTGCACTGCTTAGAACGGTTAGTGAAATCAGCACTGAGGTCTTACTGCACACGAGTATCCGCCCATTATAATTACGAGTCCGATCGCCAACCACAGTCATTTATAAGCAAAAACTGATCCATATAAGGATAGAATTGGGTGGGGAATCGCAACTTGCAAGTGGAACAGGAAGAGAAATGAACTGCAGTGGTACAGGCTGTGTGGCAGCCTCCGCCTTGCACCGTACAGTGACTTTCGGAGAGTGTATGTGGATGTAGATTTTGTGTTTGACAATTAGTAAAAACCAAACAGTGTGTAATGTTTCTTTATTAATGCTCAGCGCAAAAACAGTTACACAAGAATGACGCACTGAAATATCTCGCAGCACCATGTTGCCACCTTCACGCTAGGCAAGAACAGTAAATCGTAGTCTCCGAAAATATGCACACCAGTGGTCGTCAAAGCGTCCGCTCGCTGCACCCGTAGATATCGTGCCAACACTCTACACAGCTACTGTTCACGTTCAGCTGAGGAAGCTATTCTTTTCTCTGGTGGCTCGTGACGACATTCCTGTGGCATCACACAAGCCATACGATTCATTGTGGGCCGCTCCGAATTTCTCTCCTGTGCCAACCTTCAATCTTTTAGTCTCAGCCGGCCGGAGTGTCCGTGCGGTTCTAGGCGCTGCAGTCTGGAGCCGACGGTCGCAGGTTCGAATCCTGCCTCGGGCATGGATGTGTGTGATGTCCTTAGGTTAGTTAGGTTTAATTAGTTCTAAGTTCTAAGTTAAGTCGCATAGTGCATAGAGCCATTTTTTTTTCGTCTCAGAGTAGCACTTGCAACCTACGTCCTCAATTATTTGCTGGATGTATTCCAGTCTCTGCCTTACTCTACATTTCTTAGCCTCTACAGCTCCCTATGGTATCATGGTAGTTATTCCCTGATGTCATAACAGATGGCCTATCATCCTGTCCCTTCTTTTATCCGTATATTTCTTTCCTCTCCCCTCTGCGCAGAACCTCCACACTCCTTACCTTATCAATCCACATAATTTTCAACATACCTCTTGAAGCATCACATCTCAAATGCTCTGATTCTTTGCTCTGGTCCATCCGTGGCCAATGATTCATTTCCATACAACGCTGTGCTCTGAACGAAAATTCTCAGAAATTTCTTCCTCAAATTAAGGCCAATGTTTGATACTAGTAGACTTCTCTTGGCCAGGAATGCCCTTTTTACCAGTAATAGTCTGCCTTCTATCTCCGCCTTACTCTGTCAGCTTCTGTCTCCTCCTCGCTTCCTAGTAACAGAATTCATTAACTTTGTGTACTCTGTGATCCCCCATTCTGATATTAAGTTTCTTGCTGTTCTCATTAGTGCTACTTCTTATTGATTTCGTCTTTCTTTGATTTACTCTCAATCCATATTCTGTACTCATTAGGCTGTACAATCCATGCAACAGCTCCTGTAATTCTCTTCACTTTCACTGATGATAACAATATCATCAGATAGTCGTATAATTGACATAATTTAATCTTTAATTTTAATCGCACTCTTGAACCTATCTTTTATTTCCCTTATAGATTTATAGATTCAACAGTGGGGTGAAAGACTACATCCCTGTCTTACACTTTTTTTTGATCTGAGCACTTCGTTCTTGGTCTTCCACTCTTATTATTTCCCCCTGGTTCTTGTACTTTCGAACATCTTGCACCATTTGACGTTGTCGAACGCTTTTATCATGGCAATAGAACTTATAAACGTCTCTTGATTTTTCTTTAGTCTTGCTTCCATTATCAACGGCAAGGTCAGAACTGCTTCCCTGGTGCCTTTACCTCTCATAAAGCCAAAGTGATCCTCAATTATTTTTTCATTCATCTGTATATTATTCTTGTCAGCAACTTATATGCATGAGCTGTTAGGCTGATTGTGCGATAAGTCTCATTTTTTCGGCTCTTTCAGTTTTCGGAATTGTGTGGATGATGTTCTTCCAAACGTCGCCGGCCGGAGTGGCCGAGCGGTTCTAGGCGCTACAGTCTGGAACCGCGCGACCGCTACGGTCGCAGGTTCGAATCCTGCCTCGGGCATGGATGTGTGTGATGTCCTTAGGTTAGTTACGTTTAAGTAGTTCTAAGTTCTAGGGGACTGATGACCTCAGAAGTTAAGTCCCATAGTGCTCAGAGCCATTTGAACCCACATTCTACACACCAACATGAATAGTAGTTTTGTTGTCACTTCCCCCCATTGCTTTATTTGATCTCAAGTCATTCAAAGCTCTCTTAAATTCTGGTTCTAATACTCTATCTCCTATCTCATCCTTGCCAACAACCGTTGCTTCTTCTGTCATGTCATCAGACAAGTCCCCCCCTCCTAGAGGGCTTCAGTGTACTCTTTCCACCCATCCACTCTCTCTTCTGCATATAGGAATGGAATTACCATTGCATTATTAATGTTACCGCACATGTTTTTAATTTCACCGAAGGTTGTTTTGACTTTACTATGTACTGAGTCAGTGCTTCTGACAATCATTTCTTTTTCGATTTCTTTACGTTTTCCATGCAGCCATTTCGCCTTAGCTTCTCTGCACATCTTGTTTATTTCAATCCCAAGGGGCCTGTATTTCTGTATTCCTGAATTTCCCTGAACGTTTTTGTATTTCCTTCTTTCGTTGGTGAACTGAAGTATTGCTCTATTGCCCAAGGTTTCTTCGCAATTACCTTCCTTATACCTACGTTTTCTTTCCAACATCTGTGATTGCGCTTTTTAGAGATGTCCATTCATCTTCAACTGAACTGCCTCGAATGTGTCATGGTTTCATGGTATTTTGAGTTACGCTTATGACCAGTTATATGGGTAATTCAGTGCAACGGCATTTGGAGTCTGCACAGTGTGCTACATGTGTTCGCATGGAAATTGTATTTATAATATGTCAACTGAAGAGGACTGAATGTGGGTGGAAGGGCTAAAAACATACAAAAATAAAGATGTGTGTGAAATCTTATGGGACTTAACTGCTAAGGTCATCAGTCCCTAAGCTTACACTCTACTTAACCTAAATTATCCAAAGGACAAACACACACACCCATGCCCGAGGGAGGACTCGAACCTCCGCCGGGACCAACCCCACAGTCCATGACTGCAGCGCCTTAGACCGCTCGGCTAATCCCGCGCCGCTTACAAAAATAAAAATCACAAAGAAAACGCCAAAGTAAAAATCAAAGAACGTTATTGTAAGGTACATCAAACGGTTTCGTTTGATGAGAAGACTACGAATATGAAATTCGATTTTGTCTCTGCAATGTATTACGAAAGTTGTTGTTGTTCCTTTTTAGACGTTTCAGTTAATTAACAGTATTTAAAACATAGACTTGCAGGTAAAACCGTCAAAATTAAAATGAGCAGTGTTCTCATATGAAACCTTGAAGGATTAATTCATAGAAGCTATGCCGCATAAAACCTCTTATGAGTCTGCGATAAGACGTGGTTCTGATGTCCAGCACATGTTAGTAAAGCCGAGGATAATTTCTAAAAGAGAAACCAAATACGAAAACTTGAACCACATGAGCAATAAAGCAGATAAAAGTAAATAGACTGGTATGGAAGCAATTTCATACAGTGGCTAAAAGTAGCTGTTATATTATTGTGCATCAGAACATTGTAGACTATACTTTACAAAGAAATTTTCATCTGAAGCAATCGACTGGATGTAGGTAAAGAGATTACATCTAACCTTATACTGACACAAACCACTGGAATTCAATAGAGTTGTATCACATTCATTTTTGAGAAACTATATTTGATTGCCATAGCGGCAGGGCAGATATCTTTGCGATTAAGCCATCGAAGTACGCCTCATGAACCACCCAAAAGACTTCAGCGCAATGCAGTTTCTCTGGTAGAAGTAGTATCAGAAATAATTTTTCTTATGGCGGTATGTCATGAGGAAATAAGTAAGGAGAGTGGTTCAGGTATTGTTCTGCAAGCTTTATTCTAACATAAATAACATGTATATAAATGGATAGACCCACGCAGAATGGAGGCTAAACTTTAAAAAAAACTTATTATGAAGAACGTTGAAAGGTAATACATTGTCGTTAGTTTTCTTACGAAACACACACATTATTTTATCAGACAAACAAGTTTCACTTGCTGAGACTTCTACCGTTATATGTAGTTCATTCTCATGGGTAATAGCTGCCACTAAGGTCGACATCGAGTGTATATGAAACGAGTGCATATTTCGCTACGTACGAATACATTCCACTAATATAGTGAGACACAAACAATGTTTACTAAACCGCAAAGGTTAATTGCCACTTATTTCGTGTCGAGCGTTTCCATTGGCTGAAGATAACTTCCATTCTCATTGGCTGACTGCACCGTAGAGTTTTCATCTTCTGCAAGGTATGTACTTTTACACAGCGAAATAAAAACTCGTGTTTATCATCAGTATACGAACTTTTTCAACTTTACTGTTAAAAAATAACTGTTGTGATGCAAATATCTTCATAAGTATGCAGATGTACATTTTGTAAACGTGCTTTTCCTATTTTTATACGTTACATTTTCTGTCGTTATCATCTGTAATAATTCATAACACTTAGTGGTTCTAGAGGTAGATGTATTAATAAGCAGTGCGGACACTGCCAGAGATTGGTTTATCTTTACCATATCTTTGGAAGACATACGAAGCTAGCAACACAGCCATCTCTCGGTCTCTATAGTAATAAAAAGGACAAATGCACGTAGTGTCAAGTGAGCAATATTTGTTGCTGAGAGTAATGAGATCTCTTGGCCTCCATATTATTTATTTCGGCAGAGAAGGTGGAATAGCACAAAGAACTGAACCAATGACTCGTTCTCCACAATTGCTTATGAATCTCCGCCAGTGATAGGGTAGTATCTCAATTCCATGTCTGAATTTTACTTTTTTGCGATGTAGAAGTCGTGAAGTTCGGAAAGAATCTTCGTTTACTGACGGAATTCTCGTGTGAGATGGAAAAAACGTGAGTCTCAAGTTCGATGAAAGCTTTCTGATTGGATACTGCCTGATGAGGAAAGGAAGTACCCAGAAGACATGGTCGGATATCAGTGTAACTTTGTACTCGTACACATAGTCTGCGGGCATATAAATGATTAGAGTTACAGTTCTCTGTTATAGGTAGAATCGCAATCAGATTGCTTTAGCGTTGTTCATGTTTAGTGTGGTTACTAAGTCTGTTAGGACACAAACAGCATCATATGGTGACTGATTACTGTGAAGAACAGGGAGATGCCGTGTACTCGTGTGAGACATCGTTATCAACACGTTTCTTGTAGTGGCCATTTTCGCAGCAGCTGTATATAAATTACAGTTGTTCAAAAGAAAATGCTTTTCTGCATGCTGCACATCGAATTTTTTATTTTTATTTATGCACCCAGACGCGTTTCGCCTTTTTTTTTTTTTTACAAGGCATCTTCAGTGGGTGTCCTGAAATATTACTTGATTTGGACTTTTTTACACATAGGTTATGGTTTCACATCAAGGTTATAGATTAAAAACAGTTCCTTAACGTTTTTTTTTTTATGAAATGGAAATGTACTTACAGGTAACTTCTAATTCACTGCGTCTAAGCAAACTGCTTTTTCTCATCTGGCAACCAGGTGGAAATCTTACAGTTCAATTTCAGTTCACTGTTTTACGTTACACATCACTGTAACTGCCATCTTTTTAATACAGAGATCCATTTGTTTTTCTAAGTGTTACCAACATTCTCAGTTTTCTCGTTATCAACACCTGATGGAGTTTGATAGGTGCCTCACTGGGGCTCCCCTTTTGGCCGTTTGGTCTAATCGTGCAGCATCCAGAGTTGTAGAGAATACGGATGTGACAGTGGCCAGATGTTGGATCGCGTGGAACGTGGGATCACAAGGGAGGATCGCCATATTTACATCAAGCACATCTGCAGCGTTTCCTTCTAGCTTTTTGTTTAATTTCTCCTCATTTAACTGATGTTCAGATAACACGTGATAAGAGAAAGGTAATTTTGTTCACAGAAAACCCTGCATTACTCGTCGAAGAACCAAAGAACTCTTTTTTTAACCGTGTAAATACATCGAAACTTCCAGAGGATGTAAGTGTGATCGTAGCCTCGCTGAAATAAAAAAGAGAGGCCTGTTCATCTGTTATCTGCTGCCGGGTTACCTTCCTTTCTTGGAATTTCGTGCTGAGCAGTGTAAGTTAGGTGACCTTGTAACATTTCTGGCTAAATAGTTACCTATTTCGCTATATTTTGTCGAGTGCATTATTTGATGAGAATAACCATCCTGTCTCCTTACTACATACATAATATTAATTCAAATTTTAATATCTTCCAGCAATCAGTTAAAAGAGGTTATAAGTGGACCGTTCGGATGCCAACGTTCGAGCACTATCCGTGATCCGTGTTCATTCGACAACTGCCTCACTTTCCGAAGCGAGAATCCTCCAGATATATTTTATGCAATCATTTTCCTTGCCGTACGTAACGTTTCACTGTGACAACTGTGTGGATCTGATCGATTTCCGCTTCCGAACAATGACGCCTCCCAACCTACTAAAAGGCCTCTTACAGGCAATATTGTAGAAAAAAAAAAAAAAGAAAGGTAAATGATGATAGACTCCCACAGGTAATGTGCGTATCCCTGCATAGGAATTGAGTAAACTGCGCCATACGACACTCGAATAAAACCGAACGTCGCCGGCCGTGGTGGCCGAGCGTTTCTGGGCGCTTCAGTCCGGAACCGCGCGACTGCTACGGTCGGGCATGGATGTGTGTGATGTCCTTAGGTTAGTTAGGTTTAAGTAGTTTAAGTTCTAGGGGACTGATGACCTGAGATGTTAAGTCCCATAGTGCTCAGAGCCATTTGAACCATCTGAAAACCGAACGTTCATCGTCAATGTGGTTTCCCTCCATAGAGCGGCAATTCATTTACGTAAAGATAATTTATCATTTTCTTTTCAATGCGACATCTTATTAAACTTATCCATTATGGAAGTTTAAGAACCAGTGACTGTATATTCAGTGTAAATACTTAAAAGTGGAACCAGTCACTTTTTTGAAATAGTTATTCATTACATGAACTAGTTTTCGAACCTTTTATAGGCATTATCTGCAGAGGGAATACAGGAAGTTATATAGCTATTTCAAGTATAATGCTGGATGCTGGTGTGTTCCACCTTCTTGTCACAGATCCAGAACCCAGCACAATGCTTCAAATACTCGTAGCTATGTCACTTGCTGTACACCATTTGAAGATGAGCCTGAAATGGTTCGAAAACCAGTTCATCGAATGAATAAATATGTCAAAAAGTGACTGGTTGCAGTTTTATGTAATTATAATGCCACATCTTCAGGTAAATTCATTTGAGCGATCTCATTGGTAGACAGGAAGGAAACGGCACGCTTCGTAACCTCTCCACATGTGCATACACCATCCGAGAACAAGACATAGAACACTCCCTCCAACATTCTTTGTCATCCCGCATCATTCATCGGAAACTACGAGCAGCAGCAGTAGCGGCAGCAGGCCTGGGGAATCACCATCCCGACCATGTGCTGCTTCTAACACCGCAACACACACGACTGCCTCTGGAATGTTGCCATGACCAGCAAGCATGGTCTGATGATGAATTGCGTCACGCTGTGTTGTGTTGTCGACTGGAGGCATCCAATTTGATGAAAATCTCGCTGCCGCTGAAAAAGACTAATAAAGGTGTCCTGGTAGGACGGAAGCGTGGGTTCTAGGGCAGCACGCACACATAATAATAAATGACAAAATATCTAACTTAGCTTTGGTTGCGCTGGTTACAGTAATTGTAGAGTGCAGGTTTGGCCTATTTGTCCTGCATTGACCACAGTTCCATGAACACAAATTAAATAATGTTCTCTGAACTTAAGTCGGAAGAAAACTATCTTCTGTCTCGACGTACTATTCGAAGAACAGTTCCACACTAACAGTACTCAGTTAAATCTCTAGGCAGACGGTCCCTCTCCACACGCGATAATTATTGTCACTGTTGTGTTTCCACTGGATACTAACCATTTTATATCTATCGGCGGCCGTTTCTATCTCACTTCACGACCTGAAGACTTGAAGACATGACGAGCGTTCTGCCGAAACTCCCTAGCAAGACTCGGATTAACTTACCACTTGCAATTGACAAATTATGCTTGTGCACGGTTATTTAAGGGGAGGTTTACTATCCTTGGCCCGAAAAAAGTATGTTCTTTGAGAATTTTTTTCTCGGTATGTGTTATAGATATCCATCTTAAATGTAGTCAAAATGTTTATTGATATTTCCTCTACAAACTGGAATTTTTTCGACCGGGAATGTCGAAGAGCAAAGGAGGAAGTGCCGTCGGAACGAAACAAAATTTCGATGTAGACCTCCACGTGCGGTATGTCACAGGTCAGCCGCCTCGTCTGAAAACAAAATTGAGTTGACGTTAGCGAAGTATGTAAGATTATTTAGGAGTTGTACCACGCTTGAGTCATTTGGACCATAGAAAACAAAATGGCGGCCATGTGAGAAAAATAGGGTTTTTCTCATCGATTTTGCGACTTCGTCAGCCAAGTAAAAATATTTATAGTTGACAGATCGTAATAAAAGTGGTACAACTCCTAGACAATTTTGTTAGCTTCGTTGGAAACAAAGAATCATGCCAATCGGTTCAGTGGATTTGAAGTTATCATAACGCGCGTTAAAAAAAAAAAAAAAAAAACAAAAAAAAAAACCGTCATTTCGAGAAAAACGCGTTTGAAGTTTTGACTACATATAAATGCAATATTATGCGACGTACAATCAATCTGCTATTCCAGGTCCATAAACTAAACCTTCCTCTTCCTCATAGAGGACGTTCTTCTCGATCTGGGCCATCCTGTGCTGCTCCAGAACCGCTCGTACGGCCGGTAACAAGCGGTTTTCGGCCGCCTGCATCCAGTGGTCGTCCGAATGCTTGACGAACTGCGTTGAATAGAGGCCCAGGGTGACGTCTATCGTTGTCATGGTCTTCAGAGTTGCTGAATACCCTTCAATGAAGCTGCTCACTGCCAGTAAAGTCGCAATCTCCACAGTCTTTGCACCAGAATGCAAATGCTTGAGGGCTAACTTCCAAACATACGCGTTCAAACTTTCATTTGAATTTTGTGTGTTTCCTCCCAAGCACCGATACAATTACTCGTCCTCCGAAAGAAGAACACTGGTGCGTGAAAAAGGCCGATTTTAGGCAGGTGCATTTTTTTGCTCAACCGCGAATAACAAACATTTCCGTTCCGTATTCGGAAAAACCGTTTCAGAGGTGGATTCTAAACAGTTTTATGGATCCTACAATGCGATTTGAAAAAAATCGATTTTTTGAACCAAAAGATGGTAAACCTCTCCTTAAGAACGCGTCTCTGTTTCTGATGCCGCTGACTCTCCAGTGGGCGTGATTCGCGCGGGCAGCGTGACTGGTTTGCGCTCAGCGATGTTCCTGCTGCCGACTGACGCCTACGATACTTCTGGTACTACTGACTGTTACAAAACCTCCTTGTGGTATCTCACTAGGGAAACTCCCAATCGCAACCCCTCTTCCTCCCAGATTTACTGGTAACGGATAGTCCATGGAAAAAACACAAATCAAGCATGAAAACAGGGAGAAGATGTACTGAAGTGTGCAAAAAGAAGCAAAAAGAGAGAGTGAACTGTCCAAGCTCAAGATGTGCAACGTCGAGAGAATTGCAGGAACTACGGTGTCATGGTTGTGGTGTTACGGTGTTGGACTACAAAGCAGCAGACCCGTGTTCAACTCTCCCTCGTTTCCCATTTTTTTTTCCACAAAATACAAACTTTCCATCCGGTCATTGACGTGTCTGTTCTCCTTCTGTAGTCTTCGTAATTGCCATAAATTGGCTATAGACTATGAGCATGTGGTAAGAATACATTACCGTCGCAAATAAATTTGATGAATAGTGAGAGCAGACGAGAAGCCACATCTACATCTACATCTACATGATTACTCTGCAATTCACATTTAAGTGCTTGGCAGAGGGTTCATCGAACCACAATCATACTATCTCTCTACCATTCCACTCCCGAACAGCGCGCGGGAAAAACGAACACCTAAACCTTTCTGTTCGAGCTCTGATTTCTCTTATTTTATTTTGATGATCATTCCTACCTATGTAGGTTGGGCTCAACAAAATATTTTCGCATTCGGAAGAGAAAGTTGTTGACTGAATTTCGTAAATAGATCTCGCCGCGACGAGAAACGTTTTTGTTTTAATGGTTTCCATCACAACTCGCGTATCATATCTGCCACACTCTCTCCCCTATTACGTGATAATACAAAACGAGCTGCCCTTTTTTGCACCCTTTCGATGTCCTCCGTCAATCCCACCTGGTAAGGATCCCACACCACGCAGCAATATTCTAGCAGAGGACGAACGAGTGTAGTGTAAGCTGTTTCTTTAGTGGACTTGTTGCATCTTTTAAGTGTCTTGCTAATGGAACGCAACCTTTGGCGCGCCTTCCCCACAATGTTATCTATGTGGTCTTTCCAACTGAATTTGTTCGTAATTTTAACACCCAGGTACTTAGTTGAATT